>NW_027331923.1:3426535-3726535 GCF_048418815.1 Hemitrygon akajei
CAACCCCGGCACTTTAACATATCTTACTCCTGGCGGTTGAATTGTAAAGCCTAATGGCATTGGGGAGTATTGACCTCTTCATCCTGTCTGAGGAGCATTGCATCGATAGCAACCTGTCGCTGAAACTGCTTCTCTGTCTCTGGATGGTGCTATGTAGAGGATGTTCAGGGTTTTCTATAATTGACCGTAGCCTACTCAGCGCCCTTCGCTCAGCTACCGATGTTATACTCTCCAGCACTTTGTCCACGACAGAGCCCGCCTTCCTTACCAGCTTATTAAGACGTTTGGCGTCGCTCTTCTTAATGCTGCCTCCCCAACACGCCACCACAATGAAGAGGGCGCTCTCCACAACTGACCTATAGAACATCTTCAGCATCTCACTACAGACATTGAATGACGCCAACCTTCTAAGGAAGTACAGTCGACTCTGTGCCTTCCTGCACAAGGCATCTGTGTTGGCAGTCCAGTCTAGCTTCTCGTCTAACTGTACTCCCAGATACTTGTAGGTCTTAACCTACTCCACACATTCTCCATTAATGATCACTGGCTCCATATGAGGCCTAGATCTCGACAGAGTACCACATTTACTCTTCACAGTCCCTTTGGTCCCGGATAGGGCAGGCCAGAGGGGACGGATCACAGTGATACTCGACAGATTACCACTTTTACTCTCCACAATCCCTTTGGTTCTGGATATGGCAGGCCAGAGGGGACGGATCACAGTGATACTCGACAGAGTACCACATTCTCTCTCCACAATCCCTTTGGTCCCGGATAGAGCAGGCCACAGGGGACGGATCACAGTGATACTCGACAGAGTACCACATTTACTCTCCACAGTCCCTTTGGTCCCGGATAGGGCAGGCGAGAGGTGACGGATCACAGTGATACTCGACAGACTACTACATTTACTCTTCACAATCCCTTTGGTCCCGGATAGGGCAGGCCAGAGGGGACGGATCACAGTGATACTCGACAAAGTACCTCATTTACTCTCCACAATCCCTTTGGTTCCGGATAGGGCAGGCCAGAGGGGACAGTGATGCAGGCGGCTGTGATCAGGCTCACCACACAGGCAGGCTCTTTTCTGACTGCTGTAATCAGGTAGAAGGTACGAGAGACTCAGGACTCGCACCACCAGGTTCAGGAACAGCTACTACCCCTCAGCCATCAGGCTGTGGAACAAGACAGAATAACTGCACTCACTTGCTGTCCATAGAGATGCTCCCACAACAAATCATCGTCCTGGGACTGACTCAAAATGAGTGACGTAAGAGGTGGTTTGACTGAGACAGATCGCTTTCCTGTCTCAGAATCAGATAAATACAATCTCACAGGCTATTTACAGCGGAAGGGCTGGAATGATGTTTCCCATAAGGTGTGGAACCAGCGCTCATAGACTCAAAATCCGAGGACAACTCAGCAGGACTGAGATGAGGAGAAATTTCCTCACCCAGAGTGCAGTGAATCTCTGCAATTATCTCCACAAGGTTTCTGAATTGAATAGGCAGATCCTGAGGCTCAGCGGTGATGGGAAGTTGCAGGAAAGTGGTGCTGAGGTCAAAAGTCAAGCATGTTCTGAGTGAAGGGCAGAAGAGGCGCAAGGGGCCGAATGGCCACGCCTTCTCTATTTCTTATCTTCGGAAACACGAGTTTACCTTTGCGCCTCACTGTTTCTCGGCCTGTCAGATTGAACAGGGGAGCGCTGAGAGCACCAGACATCTATCGGCAGCCGCTGCGGTTATTTCATGTTCTCGTTGTTTATTTTCATTGGCGAAGTTTGTTGTCTTCTGCATTCTGGTTGACCTTTCAGTGATCCAGATACAGTTACCATTCTGTAGCTTTGCTCTGTATGCTTGTAGGAGTTGTATGTGGCGACTTATATGTACTCTGTTAGTTTTTGGAATAGTCACTTGGGGAATCTGAGGTGGAGGATTATCTGGGGCTTATTTAAAATTATGCATAGATATTATCCAACCAATGTTTATTTGACAAGGGTTAATTCTGATATTGAAACTAACTGTTCTTTTTGTGGTTTATATCCAGAAGATTTATTTCATCTGTTTTGGGATTGTGAATATGTTAAAACATTTTGGGTTGATGTTTGTCAATTTATAGAACAATATATTAATGTGGATTTTGCTTTTTGTTTCCAAAATGTCTTTTTTGGGTTTACTAATAACACCAAATCTCACAGGGATAATTTCTTTATAATAAATCTTTTCTCAATTTACAGCAAATTTTATATCCATAAATGCAAATACAGCAATAAGAAACCTTCATTTATATTTTTACGTCAGACTTCAAACTATAGGTTTATACTCTGAAAACTTCCCATAAACAGAAAGCTGTAAAGACTGTATAAATCTGTCAATGTTTTGGGTTACCTCTGTAAATGTTCCTGTTTTCTGACTCCTCTTAGATATAGTTCCTTCTGTCAAAGAGTATTTAGAGTGGATTTCCTTGTTTATTTGTATATTTAAAGTTAATGGTTATATATTTGTTGCTGCTTATGTGTGATTCTTTGGCGTTGTTAGCATATGTTTAGTGTTTCTGTTTTTGTTTGTGTTCAATAAAAATTTAAAAAAAAATTAAAAAAATAAAATTTACTTTGAACTTTGAGCCTCGCGGAACTTGCTTTGATTCTGAGAACAAACATTGCCTGACATCTCCAGCTCCCGGCCGCAGTCCGCCCTCAGATACACTCACAGCCAATCAGAGAACAGCACTGGGAGAATCTTGCCTCCATTGGCTGAGGAGTATCAGTGGGCGGGATGCTGGGCAGACCGAAGTTTGGAATCGGGAACGAGTGGACCCGGTGAGAAACCCGAGATTGGGAGCAGCTCCCCGGGTAAAGGCTGCAACAGCGGCCGGAATTTTGAACCCTTTCGATGGCGGAGGTGTCCGGAGTTTCCTCCCAGTCCTGTCTCCTGCTGCTGGGATACGGGAGCTGGCCCGCAGCGGCTGCCGATGGAACTCCGGTGCTATGAGCGCTCCCCTGTGCAAAAGGACAGGCTGAAGGTCAAGGGAGAACCAGGCGCAAAGGAAACTGGAGCAGGCCATTCGGCCCTTTGCGCCTGTTCTGCCTTTCACTCAGAACATGCCTGATATTTGACCTCAGCGCCACCTTTGCGCAACGTTCCCAACATCGTAGAGCCCCAAAATTTGTGCTTCGAGTTTAGAAACCTTCTGGAGAAATTCCAAAGATTCGCTGTCCTCTGGGTGAGGAAATTTCTCCTCATTCCTGTCCTGCTGAGGTGAAATCGGATTCTGTGACCTCGGTTCCTCACCACAGCCAAAGGAAACATCACTCCTGCCTCTACCCTGTCAATACCCGGTGAGACTGTGTCTGTCTCAGTCAGACGGCCTTTTATTTCTCTAATTTTTAGTCAGGGACGGTCAGTATAATCTCTCCGAGGACACTACTTCACCTCCTAAATCAATCAGGGAAATCTTCTCTTCATTCCCTTCATCCCACAGGCTGACTCCGGGAGGGAGACCAGACCTGTGCACAGTGTTCCATGTACGCTCTCACCAGGACCCCATATACCTTCAGAGGAGATCTTTATTCTTCTATTCAAACCTTCCTTCCCATTCAATGCTCTTCCTTTATAATCGAACTCAAACAGTGAACAGACACAACACAGCCTCAGCCATGAATTTAAAGGGCAGGTGTTGCAACAGTTTGAGCTTCATACCGGGGGCCACGGAGCAAGCAGGGTGTCACAAAGGGAGGAATGTGGGAGTGTTGTATGTCTGAGCCCAGCTGTGTGTGTTTGTGTATCGGAATCAGGTTTAATATCACCGGCGTATGTGGTGAAGTTTGTTGTTTTGTGACAGCAGTACACTGCAATGCATAGTAATAAAAAGTATAAATTACAGTAAGTATTTATAAATTAAATTTAAACGTTAGTGCAAAACGGGAGGGAAAATCCTTAGGAAGAGTTCATGGGTTCATTGTCTATTCATATATCAGATGGCAGAGGGAAGAAGCTGTTCCTGAACCAGTGAGTGTGTCTCCAGGGTCCTGTACATCCTCCTTGATCGTAGCAATGGGAAGATGGCATGTCCTGGGTGATGGGAGTCCTTAATGTTGGATGCCACCTTTTTGTGGCATCATCTTTTGACTGTGTCCTGGATGCTGTGGAGTCCAGTGCCCATGAAGGAGCTGGCTGAGTTTACAACTTTTTGCAGCATTTTCCGATCCTGTGCAGTGGCCTCTCCACACCAGGCAGTGATGCAACCAGTTAGAATGATCTCCACAGTACATCTGTAGAAATTTGCAAGTGTCTTTAGTGACAGACCGATTCCTCTCAATCTGCGAATGAAATATAGCCGATGTTGTGCCTTCATTGTAACTGCATCAATATGTTGGGCCCAGGATAGTCCCTCAGAGATGTTGACAGGCAGGAAATGGAAACTGCTCACCCTTTTCACTTCTGATCCCACTATGAGGACTGGTGTGTGTTCCCTCGACTTCCCCTTCCTGAATCCACAATCAATTCCTTTGTCTTCATGATGCTGAGAGCAAGGTTGTTGCTGTGACACCACTCAACTTGCTGATCATTCTCACTCCTGTACTCCTCCACGTCACCGTCTGAAATTCCAGCAACAATAGTTATGTCATCGGCAAGTTTATAGATGAGCCTAGACACACAGACGTGGTGTAGAGAGAGTAGAGCAGTGGGCTGAGCACGCATCGTTGAGCTGTGCCGGTGTTGATTGTCAGCAAGGAGGAGATGTTATTTCTGATCCACACAGACTGTGGTCTCCTGGTGAGGATCCAGTTGCAGAAGGAGGTACAGAGGCCCAGGTTTTGGAGCTTGTAGATTACAATTGAGGGTCTGATTTTGTTGAACGCTGAGCTATAATCAGCAGCCTGACTTGTGTATTGCTATTGTCCTGGTGATCTGAGGCCGAGTGTGAGCCAGTGAGAATTGTTGACAGATTGTGGCGATTGGCAAATTGCAGTGGGTCCCTGCACACAGACAGGAGTTGATTGACCATGACCAACCCCTCAAAGCACTTCATCACAGTAGTGAGCGAAACTGGGCGATAGTTGGTGAGGCAGGTCACCCTGGTATTTTTGGGCACTGGTATGATTGTCGACGTTTTGAAGCGTGTGTGTGTGTTTGTACGCGTATTCGCATGCTTGAGCAGAGAGACAGAGTATTTGAGGCTTTCCAGTTCAATTCAAGAATATTTCCAGTAATTGATGTGCCTCGAAAGACGGGTAACAGTGTTCAGCCGACCATTCAGATCAGAACAAAATAATTTACCCAGCAGACTGAGCTCACAACCCGCTCTTGTGTTTCAGAGAGTTATTTACAAATTGAAATGTACAATTTAAAATGGGTAAAGTAAATTTGTTATCAAAGTATAGACATGTCACCATGTATAATCCTGGGATTTGATTATATTGTAAATTCAGTAAACTCAAGAACCATTATAATGTGTCCATTGGTTTTGGGAATAGCAAAGTTTAAGGATCTGGTCTCAATTTAGAAATTTTTTTGGTTTAGCGATTTTTTCATTATCATCTCCCATTCTCCTTAATTATTTTTTTAACCCTTCCATGACTGACAAAGTTTTTAAGAATTGGGATGAACTAGGTATTAAGCGTTTTTGGGACTTGTTTATCTCAGGATCTCTTGCATCATTTGACCAATAGATGGCAGCATTGAGAAGAGAGCATGGCCTGGGTGGTGGGGGTCCTTGATGATGGATGCTGATTTCCTGCGACAGCACGCAGAGATGTGCTCAGTCGTGAGGAGAGTTTTACCCGTGATGTGCTGGGCCATATCTACTATGATGTGCTGGGCCATACGACTGAGGACAGACAGTTCCTGCTTTCTTGTAATTGCACTTGTGTCCCGGGCTCGGGACAGATCCTCTGAAATGTTAACACTGTGGAATTTAAAGTTGCTGAACGTCTCCACCTTTGAGCCCCGATGAGGATTGCCTCATGGGTTCCTGTTTCCTCCTCCAAAGTCCAGAACCAGTTCATTGCTCTTGCTCTCATTGAATGAGAGGCTGCTCTTGGACCATAAGACCATGAGAGACAGAAGCAGAATTAGGCCATTTGGCCCATCAAAACTGCTCCGCCACTTCATCATGGTAAATCCATTTTTCCTCCAAGCCCCATTTTCCTGCCTTCGCTACGTATCCTTTCATGCCCTGACCGATCGAAAGTCCATCAACCTCTGCCTTAGCAAAAGGAAAAGCAACATCCGTCATGAAGTCAAAGATGAGGTGAGGCACCTCCCACTCCATACCCATCCATTTCTGTCCCTCCCCCTCCCCACTCTCTTGCCTACAAAACCTCGCTTTCACTCCTTACCATTCTCTTCTCTCTCTCTCCCTCCCCTCTCTCCTGTCACTCAACTTCCTCAACTCTCTCCCCACACTCCCCCACATTCTCCCCCCTCTCCCAACTCTCTGCTTCACGTTTTCCTCTCCAGTATACCCCACTCCTACTGTTAAACCCTCTCTCCCCGTTCTTTTACTCTCACCCCCTCTTCCTCTCCCCTTCCCGTTTCCTTTCCCTCCCCCCTCACCACCCTCATCCCTCTCCCCTACTCTCCCCTTCTCACCCACCCTCCCACACCCTCTCTCAGATGATTAAATGACGGTTATATTTGGAAGTGAGTTGTTCACTCACATTACTTACAATGAACAAGAATATCAGTTAAAATAATGTGAAACATGAGATCGTAAAGTCTTCATTCTTTAGATCGATGAGACCTTGAACATGCAGATGTGAGCTATGATGGAACGTGACGGAGTATTTTCTGGAGATGAGCCACATGTTTCAACCGGCAAAGTAAAACTTGCCTGAAAATGTTTCCAAGAATAATCGGACCGACATCGATATAAAATCCTCCCTATCCACCACCAATTCAGAAAGGGTTAACTTTAGTTTTGCAAATGACTCGTCCGCTAAGGTGGAAAATGAAGTGCCAGTTGTTTAAAAATTGTATCAGTGTTGGATTTCTGCCTTCGGACCGGAAATGCGATTGGTCGTAATGACTTTCAGAGTCTCCAGGGCCGTCATCGGAAACCGGAGTCTCTGACCGGCACAATGGGGGTGAGACTTGTGACTGTATCAGTGATTCTGTGCTCTGTTTACACTTGTTTAGTAGATTGTTCGTATCACTCGTTCCTTCATCAATTCTGTCACTCTTTGTTTTAGACTTGTGATTGCGTTTTTCATTATGTATTGTACTTCTCACTTACTGTAACCTAACAAACAATCCCGCAGCATCCTCGGGAAGTTCCCACTCCCCACTGATCGAATCCTCTCATCTTGCTGATCTCAGTCCGACACGTCCACTTTTTATTATTTTCCACAGTGGTTGCCTGACCTGCTGAGTTCCTCCAGCATTTTGTGTGTGTTGTTCTCCGTTACACCTCCTCCTCTCTGTCCCTTTCTTTTCCCCATTTCCTGCACCTCTCTCCCTTCCTCCATTCTTACCCATCTCTCCCACGCACTCTCACTCCCTCTGTCCCTCTCTCACCCCGACTGTTCATTGCAGTCTCTCTCTCTCTCTCACCCTTTTTTCACTCTCTCTCTCTCACACACACACACAAACCTCTCCCCTCTGTTACTCTCCCACACTCTCCTCCGCTCCGGCCCTCTCCATCTCTCCCACCTCCATGCTAGTCCACTCCTTCCTTTCTCCCTCTCTCCTTCCCTCCCTCCCTATCCCACCCCTGTTCCCGCTCTCCTTCTCTCCCTCACTCTCTTTCTCTCCTCACCACTGTCACATCTGTCCTTCGGCCACGGAGAGAGGGGAAAGAGTTAGACGGAGATGGAGAGGGAGGAGTGAAACTGACCGAGTCAGCAATTGATTGTATCGGCATTGGCTTCGTTCAGTGACCCCAGCTCCGCCTTTCTCCCAGACTGCATATCCTTTCCTCCATCCGTGCATTTATAGTACACTGAGAGTGAGAGAGAGAGACAGAGAGAGTAGGAGAGAGAGCGAGAGAGAGACAGAGAGAGACACAGTGAGACAGAGAGGTGGAGAGAGAGAGAGGAGGGGGAGTGAGAAACGGAGACAGATAGGGAGATGGAGAGGGTGAGAGTGAATTTTCTCTCCTGTCTGGTTCAACTCAGCCCTGTTTCTACATCTCTCCCAGTATCTCCTGCTTCTCAACTACCCCGAGTTCTTTACCCACTCTATCTCTCCTCCTCTTGCACACTTATCTCTCCCCACATCTCGTCATCCCTTAGTCTCCCTCCTCCCTCTCCCCTTCCCAATTCCCTCAACTGTTTCTCCCTCTTCCCAAAGGCCTGATACTTCCCCTCGCCCTCTCCCACTCTCTCCGATGAGGGTTTGACAGTGAATCAGAGTCACCGGAAGTTGAGTAAATCCGTGTCCTGCGGAAGCGACAGCAGATAAAGCCTTTCGGCTGGATGAGGAGGGCGTGGGAGGTATATGTTTCATATGAGTGATGTAGGATTGAGGAAGGTAGGGTGTAAGCAGAGGGTGAGGGGTTAGTGTGAGAGTGGTGTAAGGCGGAGGGAGTGGGGAGTAATGGAGGAGAGTGAGGGGGAGGGATAGTAGAGTTTGGGATGAGAGAGGAGAAGCGGAGGGAGACTAGAGAGAGGAAGGTGAGAGTGAGAAAAGTGAGAGAGAAGGACGAGATTCGGGGAAAGCGCGTAAATAGATCCTTCAGTCCGTCTGGACAGTTCCACCCGTGTTCACAGAGCCAGTGCTGTTTGCACACGGTTGGAATTTACTCCTGTAAACCTTCTCCACCCTCGTGTTGGGTCGGAGCTGGAGAGTTTTGTGACCTGGTATCAACACTTCCCACCCCCTGCATTCCCACCCACACCAACACAATAGAGCTGGTTCCTGACAACAGGAAGTCAGCCGGTGCGATGCAGACATTCCTGTTTACATCAACGGCAGAGGATAAGGGGGTTGAGAGCTCCAATCTCCTGAGTGAACACCACTAACAGCCTGTCCTTGTCCAGCCACAAGGACACTATCGCCAAGAAAGCTCAGCGGCCTCTCTGCTTCTTTGAGAGGCTGAAGAAAATCGGCGCCTCCTGGACGACCATCATCTATTTTTACAGAATACATCCTGTGCGGAAACTAGTCGTGTTGTCACGGGAACAGCACTGGCAACCACCGGAAACACTGCAGAGAGCTGTGAACAAGTTCAGTACATCATGGAAACTGAGGACACTGTTTACACATCTCTCTGCCTCAATAAAACAGTCCACATTATCAAAGACCGAACATTCTGACTTCCTGAGAGATGGACCACTAACTTCACAATCTCCCTAATGCAGTGTTGTGATTAATTGGTCTGTATCATTCGCTAAGTTAATTAATTGTCCCCTCAAATTTCGCTACCCCGCACTCCCAGTCCCGAGGTGATGAATTGATCATTGTGGACGGGATGCGAATCAAAAGTTATCACTGTACCTTGATTCATTGAAAGCAAATGTCCCAATTTACGCTCACCTCTCCTCTCCTCTTCTCTCTCCCCCCTCTGCCTGTCACTCTCTATTTCTCTCTCTCCCTCTCTCCCTCTCTCTCTTTCCCTTCTCTCTACCCCTCTCCTTTCCCCTCTTCTTCCCCCTCTCTTACGTCCTCACTTACCCTCTCTCTCCCCCTTCTCCACACTCCTCCGCCGCCTATTCTGTAGCACACTAAACGGAAACAAACAAGACTCTCCCGGAAACCACAAGCTTTATCTTCTGAGAGAACATTGAATCTTTCCAACCGACGAGCAATTATACAGCATCTGTAATCCACTGAGTGTGTAAAACCGTCATCACAGTGTGGGGTGGGAGAGGGGTGCTGGTCTGGACGGGTGGGTGGCGGAGACAGTAAGCTACAGGAAAGGGGGAATTGGGGAGAAAACGAGAGGCAAGCGAACGGTTAGGCATAAACGGAGTAAGAGAATAATGGAAAGATGCGGGTTAGTGAGTGTAGGGAAGAATGTTTGGAGGAAAGAGTGGGAGAGTGTGAAAGAGAACGGATGAGGGAAAGAGAGGAGTTAGAGAAATTGAGGAAAAGTATCCGTAGAGAGAGAGAGACGAAGAGAGTTAGGGGAGAGAGAGAGACGGGGAGAAAGGGAGAGAGAGGACAGTGGAGCAGAGTGGAGAATCTGGGAAGGCGTTTGCAAGAGGGTGAGTGGAACAAGGAGTGAGAAGTGAGGAAAGAAAGAGAAAGGGGGACAGAGAGTGATAGATAAGTGAACCGAGATAAGCAGTGACGGGGAAGGGAAGGGCGAGAAGGGATTAAGGGGAACTGGGAAAGAGGCGCAGAGAGACTGGAAGCGTTGAGGAGGAAGAGGCGAATATAGGTGAAGGGAGAAGAGAGTAGGTGGAAGTGGAAGACATAGAGTGGGAAAGAGACAGTGGGAGACAAGAGATGGAGAGAGAAAGTGAGGGAACAGGGACAGAAAGTGGAGATAGTGGAATGAGGTTCTAATGAGGACTGTGGAGTACCACTCTGGAGTGGAGAAACATCACCTTTGAACTGTCCCACACTCACCTTGAAATCACATCCTCTGTTAATTGAGATATTCACCTGGTGAACAAACGATGTCGGTTCTCTTCTCTCAGATCTCTACTCACCCTCAGTTTGCCTCTGGTCTCCCCTCAGCCCCCATCGCTACAGAGGAAACAACTGAAGCCTCTCCAACCTTTCATTCCCTCTCATCCATGAGGCAACCCCTCCATTTCCAGAACATAAACTCTCACCCGATCCTCCCTCCGCCGGAACAGGGTTGGAGTTCCTCCTGTTGTCAACCAACGACCAGCGGTTCTGTGGTGGCGATAGAGTCACCCGGATGGTGAGATGTGTCCAGGTGCCAGGGACAGGGATGACTCCGATCAGGTCCCTGGCATTCTAAAGGGGGACGGCGAGCAACCAGACTTGTTGGTAAATATTAGCTCCAATAACAGGTAGAAAATGTCAGCAGGCCCTGAAAAGAAATTTTGTGAGTTAGGTAAGGGGTTTGGGAACCGATGTGCTACCGCCGAGGATGAGGTAGTTGGTTTGTGAACTGAGACAGTATGTTGTGAGACTGCTGGCAATGAGAGGCTGCTGATAGGGCAACCTGGCAGTCGACAGGATGAGTTGCAATGGAAAAGACGCACAGAATCTAAAAGACTGAACATAGGACTGAAGGTATTACACGAGGAAATCTGCAGATGCTGGAAATTCAAACAACACACACAAAATGCTGGTGGATCGCAGCAGGCCAGCCAGCATCTATAGGAGAAGCACTGTCGACGTTTTGGGCCGAGACCCTTCGTCAGGACTAACTGAAAGGAGAGATGCTAAGAGATTTGAAAGTCGTGGGGGGAGGGGGGAATACGAAATGATAGGAGAAGACCGGAGGGGTGGGATGAAGCTGAACTGGAAAGGTGATTGGCGAAAGTGATACAGAGCTGGAGAAGGGAAAGGATCATGGGACGGGAGGCCTCGGGAGAAAGAAAGGGGGAGGGGGAGCACTAAAGGGAGATGGAGAGCAGGCAGAGTGATGGGCAGAGAGAGAGAAAAAAAAAACAAACAACTAAATATGTCAGGGATAGGGTAAGAAGGGGAGGAGGGGCATTAACGGAAGTTAGAGAAGTCAATGTTCATGCCATCAGGTTGGAGGCTACCCAGCCGGTATATAAGGTGTTGTTCCTCCAACCTGAGTGTAGATTCAACTTGATAGTAGAGGAAGCCATGGATAAACATATCAGAATGGCACTGGTACGTGGAATTAAAATGTGTGGCCACTGGGAGATCCTGCTTTCTCTGGCGGACCGAGCGTAGGTGTTCAGCGAAATGGTCTCCCAGTCTGCGTCGGTTCTCACCAATATATAAAAGGCCACGCCGGGAGCACCAGACGCAGTATATACCACACCAGCCGACTCACAGGTGAAGTGTCACCTCACCTGGATGGACTGTCTGGGGCCCTGAATGGTGGTGAGGGAGGAAGTGTAAGGGCAGGTATAGCACTTGTTCCGCTTACAAGGATAAGTGCCAGGAGTGAGATCGGTGGGAAGGGATGGGGGGGGGGGGGGGCGACGAGTGGATAAGGAAACCGCGTAGGGAGCGATCTCTGAGGAAAGCAGAAAGAGGGAGGGATGGGAAGATGTGCTTGGTAGTGGGATCCCGTTGGAGGTGGTGGAAGTTACGGAGAATTATACATTGGACCTGGAGGCTGGTGGGGTGGTAGGTGAGGACAAGGGGAAGCCTATCCTGAGTGGGGTGCCGGGCGGATGGGGTGAGGGCAGATGTACGAGAAATGGGAGAGATGCGTTTGAGAGCAGAGTTGATGGTGGAATAAGGGAAGCCCCTTTGTTTAAAAAAGGAAGACATCTCCTTCGTCCTGGAATGAAAAGCCTCATCCTGAGAGTAGATGCGGCGGAGACGGAGGAATTGTGAGAAGGGGATAGCATTTTTGCAAGAGACAGGGTGGGAAGAGGAATAGTCCAGTTAGCTGTGAGTGTCTGTAGGCTTATAGCAGATATCAGTAGATAGGCCATCTCCAGAGATGGAGACAGCTAGATCAAGAAAGGGGAGGGAGGTGTTGGAAATGGACCAGGTAAATTTGAGGGCAGGGTAAAAGTTGGAGGCAAAGTTAATGAAGTCAACGAGCTCAGCCTGCGTGCAGGTGGCAGCGCCAATGCAGTCGTCGATGTAGCGAAGGAAAAGAGGGGGACGGATACCCGTATAGACTTGGAACATGGACTGTTCCACAAAGCCAACAAAAAGGCAGACATAACTGGGACCCATACGGGTGCCCATGGCTACACCCCTGGTTTGGAAGAAGTGGGAGGAGCCGAAGGAGAAATTATTGAGAGTAAGAACTAATTCTGCTAGACGGAGGAGAGTGGTGGTAGAGGGGAATTGGTTATGTCTGGAATCCAAAAAGAAGCGAAGAGCTTCGAGACCATCTCGGTGGGGGGTGGAGGTATATAGGGACTGGACGTCCATGGTGAAAATAAGGCGGTGGGGGCCAGGGAACTTAAAATCATTGAAAAAATTCAAAGCATGAGAAGTGTCACGAACATAGGTGGGAAGAGATAGAACAAGGTATAAGACAGTGTCATGGTATGCAGAAATGAGTTCAGTGGGGCAGGAGCAAGTTGAGACAATAAGTCTCCATGGACAGGCAGGTTTGTGGATCTTGGGAAGGAGGTAGAAACGGGAAGTGCGGGGTGTGGGAACTATGAGGTTGGTGGCAGTGGATGGGAGATCCCCAGAGCTGATAAAGTTGCTGATGGAATAGGATACAATGGGCTGGTACTCCTTAGTGGGGTCATGATCAAGGGGTAAATAAGAGGAAGTATCAGAGAGTTGTCGCAGTGCCTGGGCTAGGTAGAGGTCAGTACGACAGACAACAGCTCCCCCCTTATCAGCAGGTTTCATAGTGAGGTTGGGATTGGTGCGGAGAGCAGAGCATTCGGAAGGACTTAGGTTGGAATTGGAACAGGGTGCAGTGAAGTCGAGACGGTTGATGTCCCGTCGGGAATTAGATCAGGCAGAAGACCAGAGCGGGGTGTCCATGAGGAGGATGAGGGTTGAAGACAGGAGAATGGGTCATCGGTGGGAGTAAAGAATCCTTGTCAAAGAAGTAAGCTCGGAGACGGAGCCGGCGGAAAAAGAGTTCAGCGTCATGGCGTACCCGGAACTCGCTGAGGTGTGGGCGAAGGGGGACAAAGGTGAGGCCCTTAATGAGGACAGAGCGCTCTGCCTCAGAGAGTTGAAGGTCGGAGGGAATGGTAAATACCCGGCATGGATGAGAGATGGGATCAGAGGGGTGAGGGAGGCTGGTAGTGTCAGTGGAGAGGGAAGGGTTGGGGTGAGAGGAAGATGGAGCCTCTGAGGGCCCTTGATCTGACGATGGGATCTGAGGGAGAGGGGATTGCATCTTGGTGGTGGGGGATGGAGCTGGATGGGAGGTGCCAGGGAGTAGTGGTGGATAACTATTTGTCAGGTTGGAGGCCGGTGACTAGTGGTGTGCCTCAGGGATCAGTACTGGGTCCAATGTTGTTTGTCATATACGTTAATGATCTGGATGATGGGGTAGTACATTGGATTAGTAAGTATGCAGATGATCCTAAGATAGGTGGCGTTGTGGATAATGAAGTAAGTTTTCAAAGATTGCAGAGAGATTTAGGCCAGTTAGAAGAGTGAGCTGAAAGATGGCAGGTCATCTTTCTGAAATCTGAAATGTCATCTGAAAGATCTCATTGGAGAGAGTCCAGAGGAGGGTCACAAGGATGATATCGGGAACGAAGGGGTTACTGGGTCTCAGAAAAATGCGGGGGCATCTCATTCAAACCTACAGTGTTGAAAGGACTGGATAAGGTGGATGTGGAGAAGGTATTTCCTGTGGTGGGGCACACCCACAAAGTTGAAGGGCCACCTTTTCAAACAGAGGTAAGCAGCTTATTTTTCTATTATTAGCCAGGCAGTAATGGATCTGTGGAATGCTCTGCCACAGACTGCGGCAGAGGCCAAGTGTGTGGGTATATTCACGGTGGAATGTGATCGTTTCCTAATCAGTCAAGTCATCAAAAGATATGGCGATAAAGCAGGTGTATGGGGTTGAGTACGATCCGGGATCAGCCATGATGGAAAGGCGGCAGACTCGATGGGCTGAATGGGCTGAGTCTGTTCCTATCACTGAAGGTCTCTGGTCAGAAGCCCGCTCAGTCATGATGAATCTCATTTGCACTCTTCTAGCACAAAACATCCTTTGTATAGAATGCTTAGCAGAACTGAATGCAACTTTTCAAGAATGTTGGCAAGTCAGGCAACATCTATTGAGGGGAATAGAGCCGATGTTTGAGACAGAACCCCTCCCTTACAGCTCAGACACAGACCCTTCGGCCCAACCTTTCCAACCTATCCCGGTGTCTACTTAAACTAATCCCTTTGCCTGCCCTTGATATAGAACATAGAAATGTACAGCACATTACAGGCCCCTCGAGCCACAATGTTGGGCCGACCATGTAACCTACTCCAGAAACTGACAATGCTCTTCTTTTAATATCGAACTCAAACAGTGAACAGACACAACACAGCCTCAGCCATGAATTTAAAGGGCAGGTGTTGCAACAGTTTGAGCTTCATACCGGGGGCCACGGAGCAAGCAGGGTGTCACAAAGGGAGGAATGTGGGACTGTTGTCTGTCTGAGCCCAGCTGTGTGTGTTTGTGTATCAGAATCAGGTTTAATATCACCGGCATGTGTGGTGGAATTTGTTGTTTTGTGACAGCAGTACATTGAAATGCATAGTAATAAAAAATATAAATTACAGTAAGTATGTATAAAATTAAATTTAAATGTTAGTGCAAAATGAGAGGGAAAATACTGAGGAATGTTCGTGGGTTCATTGTCCATTCAGAAATCTGATGGTTGAGGTGAAGAAGCTGTTCCTGAACCAGTGAGTGTCTCTTCAGGGTCCTGTACGTCCTCCTTGATGGTAGCAATGAGACGAAGGCATGTCCTGGGTGATGGGGGTCCTTAATGATGGATGCCACCTTTTTGTGGCATCATCTTTTGAATGTGTCCTGGATGCTGTGGAGTCCAGTGCCCATGAAGGAGCTGGCTGAGTTTACAACTTTCTACAGCATTTTCCGATCCTGTGCAGTGGCCTCTCCACACCAGGCAGTGATGCAACCAGTTAGAATGCTCTCCACAGTACATCTGTAGAAATTTGCAAGTGTCTTTAGTGACAGACCGATTCAGCTCAATCTCCGAATGAAATATAGCCGATGTTGTGCCTTCATTGTAACTGCATCAATATGTTGGGCCCAGGATAGTTCCTCAGAGATGTTGACAGGCAGGAAATGGAAACTGCTCACGCTTTTCACTTCTGATCCCTCGATGAGGACTGGTGTGTGTTCCCTCGACTTCCCCTTCCTGAATCCACAATCAATTCATTTGTCTTCATGATGTTGAGTGCAAGGTTGTTGCTATGACACCACTCAACTTGCTGATCTATCTCACCCCTGTACCCCTCCTCGTCACCATCTGAAATAGTTGTGTCATCGGCAAGTTTACAGATGAGCCAAGCCACACAGACGTGGGTGTAGAGAGAGTAGAGCAGTGGGCTGAGCACGCATCGTTGAGGTGAGCCAGTGTTGATTGTCAGCAAGGAGGAGATGTTATTTCTGATCCACACAGACTGTGGTCTCCTGGTGAGGATCCAGTTGCAGAAGGAGATACAGAGGCCCAGGTTTTGGAGCTTGTTGATTACAATTGAGGGTCTGATTGTGTTGGACGCTGAGCTGTAATCAGCAGCCTGACTTGTGTATTGTTATTGTCCGAGAGATCTAAGGCTGAGTGGAGAGCCCTCATGTTCGACGACACAACCCCTTATTCTACGCAAACCCTCAAATCCACATGTATCCCCCAAAGTCATGTGCCTACAAACCACCAATCCATAGCTCAATCACCAACTCACACATGCTGACACCCCCCGCAAACATAATCCTCAGAGCACGAATTATTTCAAACAGTTCAGGAAATGGCGGTCTCAGTATTAAAAATCCCCACTCCAGATCGGCCGACACATCCAATTCTGGGTGTCACTCAAAATCCGTGTACAGCTGCATGTGAACCTCCATATTGGATGACACAGCCCTAAGTTTGCACAATTCGCGAATCAGTGCCTACCGCCATATTGGAGAACGAATACAGCTTGTGTCCGTGCGCAACCCCCAATCCCTAAATGTGCGCTATCCCCATTTCAGTGCGCACCCCAAATCCCTAAATATGCGCTATCCCCATTTCAGTGCGCACCCCAAATCCCTAAATGTGCACTATCCCCATTTCAGTGCGCACCCCCAATCCCTAAATGTGCGCTATCCCCATTTCAGTGCGCACCCCAAATCCCTAAATGTGCGCTGTCCCCATTTCAGTGCGCACCCCAAATCCGCTCATACTCCAGATGCACTTTAGATTATCTCAGAAGCAGAATCGTGTCACAGTTCAGAAAATGGCTGCCTCGACAATGAAATTCTAATTCAATCCAACTCGCCATGCCCATCCCCAAATCTTTGTGCATCCCCCAAAGCCGAGGGCATCCCTACATGCACATCAGTTTACAATCATTTCAAACAGTTCACAAAATATCTTCCTCCGCATGAAACAATAGGAAAAATAAAGTTCAACGTGCAAAGATCAAAGACTTGCTGTACATTCCCAAACCAAAAGCTGTGGATGCACCATGAGGTATATCGTCTGCTGAAGCCTAAATCTGTGGCATTCAAATCCGCCGACACAGGTCTGTACCAGAAAACCGGGTATGACTTGCGCAGGGCTACTTAAAGCGAGAAGAGACTATTTCGAACGAGGATGGAGGCGACATCGGATGTACAGCAGCTCTGACAGGGTTTACTTCCTGCAAAGCGAAACCCAATAGTATGCAAACACGAGGAAATCTGCAGATGCAAGAAAATTAATCAACACACACAAAATGCTGGTGGAACGCAGCAGGTCAGGCAGCATCTATAAGGAGAAGCACTATCGACGTTTCGGGCCGAGACCATTCGTCAGGACTAACTGAAATGGAAGATAGTAAGAGAATTGAAAGTAGGACGGGAGGGGAAAATGCGAAATGATAGGAGAAGACCATAGGGGATGGGGGGAAGCTGAGAGCCAGACAGGTGATTGGCAAAAGGGATACAGAGGTAGGGAAGGGAAAGGATCATGGGACGGGAGGCCTAGGGAGAAAGAAAGGGGGAGGGGAGCACCAGAGGGAGATGGAGAACAGGCAGAGTGATGGACAGAGAGAGAAAAAAAAAACCTAAATATATCAGGGATGGGGTAAGAAGGGGAGGAGGGACATTAACGGAAGTTAGAGAACTCAATGTTCATGCCATCAGGTTGGAGGCTACCCAGCCGGTATATAAGGCGTTGTTCCTCCAACGTGAGTATGGCTTCATCTTGACAGTAGAGGAGGACATGGATAGACATATCAGAATGGGAATGGGACATGGAATTAAAATGTGTGGCCAATGTGAGATCCTGCTTTCTCAGGCGGACAGAGCATATGTGTTCATCGAAACGGTCTCCCAGTCTGCGTCGGGTCTCACCAATATATAAAAAGCCACCCCGGGAGCACCGGACGCAGTATACCACACCAGCCGACTCACAGGTGAAGTTTCGCCTCACCTGGAAGGACTGTCTGGGGCCCTGAATTGTGGTGAGGGAGGAAGTGTAAGGGCAGGTGTAGCACTTGTTCCGTTTACAAGAATAAGTGCCAGGAGGGTGATCAGTGGGAAGGGATGGGGGAGACGAGTGAACAAGGGAGTCGCGTAGGGAGCGAACCCTGCAGAAAGCAGAAAGAGGGGGGAGGGAAGGATGTGCTTGGTAGTGGGATCCCGTTGGAGGTGGCGGAAGTTCCGGAGAATTATACGTTGGATCTGGAGTCTGGTGGGGTGGTAGGTGAGTACAAGGGGAACCCTATCCCGAGTGGGGTGGAGGGCGGATGGGGTGAGGGCAGATGTGCGGGAAATGGGAGAGATGCGTTTCAGAACAGAGTTGATGGTGGAAGAAGTGAAGCCCCTTTGTTTAAAAAAGGAAGACATCTCCTTCGTCCTGGAATGAAAAGCAGATGCGGCGGAGACGGAGGAATTGTGAGAAGGGGATAGCATTTTTGCAAGAGGCAGGGTGGGAAGAGGAATAGTCCAGGTAGGTGTTAGAGTCTGTAGGCTTATAGTAGATATCAGTAGATAGGCCGTCTCCAGAGATGGAGACAGAAAGATCAAGAAAGGGTAGGGAGGTTTCGGAAATGGACCAGGTAAATTTGAGGGCAGGGTGAATGTTGGAGACAAAGTTAATGAAGTCGACGAGCTCAGCATGCGTGCAGGAGGCAGCGCCAATGCAGTCGTCGATGTAGCGAAGGAAAAGAGGGGGATGGATACCTGTATAGACTTGGAACATGGACTGTTCCACAAAGCCAACAAAAAGGCAGGCATAACTGGGACCCATGAGGGTGGTCATGGCTACACCCTTGGTTTGGAGGAAGTGGGAGGAGCCAAAGGAGAAATTATTGAGAGTAAGAACTAATTCCGCTAGACGGAGGAGAGTGGTGGTAGAGGGGAATTGGTTAGGTCTGGAATCGAAAAAAGAAGCGAAGAGCTTTGAGACCGTCCGGGTGGAGGATGGAGGTATATAGGGACTGGACGTCCATGGTGAAAATAAGGCGGTGGGGGCCAGGGAACTTAAAATCATTGAAACATTTCAAAGCGTAAGAAGTGTCACGATCATAGGTGGGATTAGATTGAACAAGGGGGTATAAGACAGTGTCAAGTATGCAGAAATGAATTCAGTTGGGCAGGAGCAAGCTGAGACAATAGGTCTACCTGGACAGGCAGTTTTGTGGATGTTGGGTAGGAGGTAGATGGGAAGTGCGGTGTTTGGGAACTATGAGGTTGGTGGCAGTGGATGGGAGATCCCCAGAGCTGATAAGGTTGGTGATGGTACAGGAGACAATGGCCTGGTGCTCCTTGCGGCCTCGAATGTTCGGCAGCTGCCGCCGACTGAGCGCCATGACTGGTGTTGTAGTTCATAATAAAGGTGAGTCCATCTTGTACGGTGAGAAACGGGAGTTCTATTTCCGATGCGAATCGCGTGTTCCTGAGTTACGTACAACAGCTTCAGTTACGAACAATTTGTGTCACGTGTCATCCTTTGCACCAACCTGCAATCGCATCGTGACAGTTGAGCCTGTGGAGTGGGGAGGTCAGAATCAGTGTTGGATCATCCTCAGGTTTGGGATCAGTGCACAGCAATAATCCAGTCTCCTTATGACTCGAGTTCTCCAGTCCCGGCTACAAAAGCCGCGAATCCTTACAGCGGCTTTCCAGGTTAATCACATCCCTCCTGAGGCGGGAGACCAGAGATGCACACAGTCCTCCGGCTGTGGTCTCACCAACACGGAACAGTACAGCGGCTTTCCAGGTAAATCACATTCCTCCTGAGGCGAGGGACCAGAGATACACACATTCCTCCGGCTGTGGTCTCACCAACACGGAACAGTAGAGCGGCTTTCCAGGTTAATCACATCCCTCCTGAGGCGAGCGACCTGAGATGCACACAGTCCTCCTGCTGTGGTCTCACCCACACGGAACAGTACAGCGGCTTTCCAGTTTAATCACACCCCTCCTGAGGCGGGCGACCAGAGATGCACACAGTCCTCCGGCTGTGGTCTCACCAACACGGAACAGTACAGCGGCTTTCCAGGTTAATCACATCCCTCCTGAGGCGAGCGACCAGAGATACACACAGTCCTCCTGCTGTGGTCTCACCAACACGGAACAGTACAGCGGCTTTCCAGTTTAATCACACCCCTCCTGAGGCGGGCGACCAGAGATGCATACAGTCCTCCGGCTGTGGTCTCACCAACACGGAACAGTACAGCGGCTTTCCAGGTTAATCACATCCCTCCTGAGGCGGGCGATCAGAGATGCACACAGTCCTCCGGCTGTGGTCTCACCAACACGGAACAGTACAGCGGCTTTCCAGGTTAATCACATCCCTCCTGAGGCGAGCGACCAGAGATGCACACAGTCCTCCGGCTGTGGTCTCACCAACACGGAACAGTACAGCGGCTTTCCAGGTAAATCACATCCCTCCTGAGGCGGGCGATCAGAGGTACACACAGTCCTCCGGCTGTGGTCTCACCAACACGGAACAGTACAGCGGCTTTCCAGGTTAATCACATCCCTCCTGAGGCGAGCGACCAGAGATGCACACAGTCCTCCGGCTGTGGCCTCACCAACACGGAACAGTACAGCGGCTTTCCAGGTTAATCACACCCCTCCTGAGGCGAGCGACCAGAGATGCACACAGTCCTGCGGCTGTGGTCTCACCAACACGGAACAGTACAGCAGGGGAACTGACCCCGCTTCTGACTATGTTGTTCATAAACAAATTAACTGGTCATTTCATGCCATAAAAAACAATTTCTTCTGACTACTCAAGGTCCACATCCCTCTATTCTCCTCACATTCATGAGATATCTAACAGACTCTATTGCATCTGCCTCCACAACCACCCCTGTCATTCATTCCAGACACACACCACTGTGTGTATGAAAACAACAAACTTGCAACGCACCTCTCCTTCAAACATTGGAGTCAGGTTTAAAATTGTTCTACCATATATATATTTTAAAGCACTAATCTGTAAAAAAAAAATACAAAATTAGGCCAAATTACAAAATAAATAAACAGTTTTATTTTGGACTAATGAGGTAGTCCATTAGTCTCGGACTAATGAGGTAGTGTACCCCCTTTCACCCTGAACACATCCCCTGTGGTATTTGGCCTTTCATCTTCAAGCTGTCCACTGTGTCTCTGCCCTTGACCTGCTGACACTCCCACATGCTCGATAGATTATCCCAGAGCAAGCTTTCTTTCAATCAATTCACAAAATAACTGGCTGACGTTTAAATAATACCAAGAACAATTCTCAACGTTCAAAGTGCAATTATCATTAAAGTTTCTGTAAAAGAAACATCCTTGAGATTTGTCACTCTCCCTCCCCGCGCATAATGCACCGGCACCTCGAAATCCGTCTGCACCCGTATTCGCCGATTCGCTGATAAATCTGAGCACATCCACAAACCCTCACGGGCTCAAAATCCTTGTGGAACGCAAATCCGTGCACCTCCGCAAACAAGCGTACACCCCTAAATCCACAGTCATCTCGACATTCATCTCAGATTATCCCCACTCACGCTGTGACACCCACGTGCACGTTAGATGGTCCCAGAGAAAAAATCTTTTCAAACATTTCAGAAAATGTCTGCCTCGGCATTAAAAATCCGCACGCAGCCCAAAGTTCTTCAGCAAATCTTTATACGCCGAGTCATGCGAATCTGTGTTAAACCCAAATCCGTGTAGACCCCACGTTCGATAACGCACCCCGAGATTGTGCACCTCTCCGACCCTTGCGCCCACTACCATATCTGACAACCCACCGCTGAAGCTCTGCGTATCCCCAAATAAATGTGCGTCCTCAGGTGTACACACATCGACAAATAAGGGAGCACCCCAAACCCGCTGACAACCCCACATGCACATTAGATTCTCGCAGAGTAAGAATAATTTCAAACAGTTCACAAACTGAACCATGAAAATTTCCGAGCTGAGATCAAAGTTTAAAAGTATTATTATTGTGTCTATAAATGAAAGCAATTTGAGATTGGTCACACCTCCAAATCTGCAGATACCCCACATCCGTGAGGAACCCGAATTCCGTGCGCACCTCCAAATCCGTATGCACCCCCATATCTATCCACATCCCGAAACTACTGATACACCCACATGCAAATTCGATTATCCCAAACAAGAACTATTCCAACAAAATCTCTGTTTCCACCTTAAAAATAGCAAGAACAAAGTTCATAAGTGCATCTACTATTAAAACATCTATAAATGATACAACTTTGAGATTCGTCACAACTCCAAAAACACAGACACCACAAATCTGTCAGAACACCGATATCCGTGTGGAACCCACCGCAAATCCATCTGTACCCCAAATCCGTGTGCATATTATTAGTTAGACAGTCCTTATATGTTGGCTCTCACTGATTTTATTGCATTTCTCTACTCCACTGCGAATGTCTGCAAGAACACGAATCTCAAAGTAGTATAAGTTGACATGTAAGTACTTTATTAATAAAGTTAGTTTCATATTTGAACAGAAGCAAAACACATACGGGCACTGGCACAGGCACAGGCATGCGCACAGAGACATGGTATGACGAACACCACCATTACCAGAGACTCTCCCACAGGCAGAGACAGACAGAGACGCACACAGCGGTTCACCCCCACACACATAAACATTGACTCAAATACTGTAGGTATACACAGACACACAAACACATACGCACACCAAGCACAGACAAGCACGCATAGTACAACAAATTAACAAACAGATCTGCATACTGAAACCCATTCATAAACAGGCACAGAAAACAGACAAATGCAGACACAGAAATCAAAAAGAACAAAGAGACAGGATGAGACACGCAACAGCAACAGATACAGAGATACACAACAAACAGACACACGGAATCACAGACAAAGGCACACACATACTCATCCTAAGGCAGACTAGGCACACATAGTCCTAGACTCGCACACACACGGATTCCTACACATAGTCATGGACGCATGCACATACACAGACGCTGACACTAACACACGAACACACAAAATAAACACACGCGCACGGTGACGTGCACACACATGAGATACACACCGCTGACACGCGCACACACACAGACACACGCACAGGTGCTCACATATTTTCACACATCAACACAGACATACAATCACACAATCTCAGACACCGGCAGTTATATTCAGACCCTCAGATGCGGACACACACACCGTCACACACACTTACATTCTCCATTGGCTGAAGCATATACACCGGCACAGAGTAACACACAAACACACACACACACACCGTCACACACACACTCACATTCTCCATTGGCTGAAGCATATACACCGTCACAAAGTAACACACAAACACACACGCACCGACACACAAACACACACACACCCACACTTAAACACTGACGTAGGCACACACCCAGAGAAACAAAAAAGCACACACACACATACGGAAATAAAAATATTGACACAAACACTCAGCCATATACATAGACTGAGACACACACCCAGACACAAACATGTACACACGCACATACATCTCGACACCGCCACCGACAAACAAAGACCGTCAAAGGCACGTACACGGTCAACCCACGAAACTCAAACACAAACAGATACAGCCACGCACACACAAACACACATACAGACAGATAGAAACATACAGTCACGCTTGTAAACACACAAACACTGTCACACGTATAAACACGTGTGCACGTAACGAGAACTGTATAACTAAGCTGTATAACTTATGCCACGAAGTTATCAATCACCGACCTGTGGACACTTTCTGGAGATCCCAGATCCGTATGCTCCACGACCGCTGGACCAAGTGTGTAAATGTGGGAGGGACTATGTTGAAAAATAAATGTGCTAAGTTTTCTAAAATTGACTCCTTCTACTTTAGGCTACGAACTTCTGAATCACCCTCGTATGGTCAAAGGTATAAACACACAGTCACACGCCCACGGATGTACACACATCGACAACTAAACTATCTTCTCCGCCTCTCCAGCTCTTCGTCGTGTTCTGTGGCACTTCCGGGGTGTTATTATTAATATATACTCAGCCCCAGCTGAGACAGCGACCCATGCAGTCTGGTCCGGGGTGGGTCCTGGTGAGGTTACAGGGTGCTATGATTAAAACATGCTCACCCCCCAGCTGAGACAGCGGAGTGTGCAGGCCAGGGAGTAGGGTTAGGGGTGGGTCCTGGTGAGGTTACGGGGTGTTATGATTAAAACATGCTCACCCCCCTGCTGAGACAGCGGAGTGTGCAGGCCAGGGAGTAGGGTTCGGGGTGGGTCCTGGTGGGGTTGGTGATGATCTTGGGGTTCATCAGCACAAACAAACATTTTCTTGGAGATCCTCTCGGTGGTGTCCCCCAAACACAATCTACATAACGAATTTAAGCGCTTGAGAAGAATGGGAGCAGTCGATGATTTTATGCAATTTCACAAACTAGAATGCGATAATTTACTTCAATACTTTGTGTCTGACCGATGGTTCATTTGAACTACATAATTACAGTGGAAGCACATGTAATTGATACGGCAGCTCAGACGGTTCAGACACCTTTTGGGGGCAACTAATTAACACCAATGATTAAAGGTATCTATGAATAGAGACCCAAATGGCCACGGTTACTGTTGTGAAGGCTCGCATACGGAAAGGCAGGGAATGTGGGGAGACGGATCATGTGGAGGTAGTTACGATCCTTTAAACATGGCGTCATGGTTGGCACAGACACCGTGGGCCGAAGGGTCTGTTCCTGTGCTTTACGTTTCTCTATTTCATGTAGAAGTAACTCAAATGGAAGGCAACAGCGTATCTTTTCTCAGAGCAAACATTTATTTCAATGGTGATGAACGTAGACATGTTTTTGACCCAGGGCAAAGTTTGGTATACCCCCCGTACCCTCATGGGGGTTAGTGATAATCAGGAAAGAGGGAACAGGTTACATTCAAAGCAATGCCTACAAATTACTGAGGGAACTCAGCAGGCCAGGGAGCTTCAATAGAAAAGAGTTTTGTCGACGTTTCGGGCCGAAACCCTTGATCAGGACTTGGAAGAAGAAAGAGAATTTAGAGCAAAAGGACGCCGGGAGGTGTGAAGAAGGCGGACAATGTGGTAGGAGATAGGTGAAAGCAAGAGTGGGGCGGGGTGAAGTGAGTTTGTGAAAGAGATAAATAGAGAGAGAAAAATCTGATAGGAAAGGGTACAAGATCATGGAAGTAAAGGGTAAGGGCGAGAGGAAGGGAGTTGATCGGTAGGTAAGGAGATAAGGCAAGAGAGGAAGACAGGAATGGGGGAATGGTGAAGAGGTGCAGATTGACGGAAAGTTCGAGTGATCAATATTCACGGCATCCGGTTGGATCCCACCCAGTCGGAACATAAAGTGTTGCTCCGCCAACCTGAGTGGCCTCATCGCACAGGAGAGGAGGCCACGGACTGACGTGTCGGAATGGGAATGGGAAGTAGCATTGAAATGCGAGTGTTGAGATCATTTCCAGTATATGTAGATTTTCCCGTGTTTAAGGTCGCATTCAGGTGAGGTGCGATCAGACTTGCTGCAGAATGACAGTGAGAGATAGTTTTATTCCAGAGGATCTTCTATACGATTTCCCCAACTAATGGCCGAAAGTCACACGGACACAAGCAAGAGGTGGTGAGATGGGTCTGATGGTGTTTTACTGGAAGAATGCTAATCCCAATTTACAGCCCTTAATACCATCACATTATCCATTCTTTGCCGTTTCACAATTAATTCACTAAATTAATCGCGATCTGTCACCGTGGGGATTGCACGTGTCTGACGTCATCGGTTTGGAAATAGTTTGAATATCTTTATTTCCAAATCTGTTGAAACCTCTCCCTGTGGATTCGCTAAATGGTATTAAAAACCCCAGGCTTCTGCTGCTTTAACATTTCATTCCGACAAATCGCCGGTAGCACGGGGGACGAATCACTGGGCAGAGAAAATGTCTTCAATGTTGGATAGTTACTGGACTGTGCAGAAAATATTGTACGTGTTCATTGCTGTCTTTGGAGTTCCTGGTGAGTGTTTGGTATTGCTGTGTATTAACGTGTTTCCGATCAGTTTACCAGCTTCCAACTTGATGATTATTACACATATATCCGTCAGAAATATCAATCCTGTCAATTCGACATGTGATTTTTCATATTTAATGACCAATGAAACTAAACTTCTGTCTCTCCTCCGCCGGCAGGGATCGACCCGGACGTTTCTCGTCCCTTTAATGACACCTTTTCCAGGGTAGTCCCAGTGAAGCTCTCCGGGAAGGTGTGATTGGAAGGGTTTTACTGGGAATTCGTCCAGAGTTATGCCCCATACTGGAGAAAGGCATTTTCCCCGCACCGAAGATGCGACTGGGCGACCGGGAGGGTTTTACACAGTGAAGGTGACTGTCTCTGAGATATTGATCAGACGGAACACCTGGTCCTGTGTTTTATGTTTCCCTGCTGAGTCTGTCATAGTGGGATCCCACTGTCTGCTGGTCAATAATTGGGTCTTATCAGCTGAATCAGTGTCCTCGGACATACTGAAGTGTGTTATGGAATTGCGCTGCGTTGTAGAATTAATCCATTAACGGAGCCATTCAGCATCTGTTTACTAAGTTGACCCAGCATTCCCTCTGAGACCCGTCGTAAATTGGAGCATCGTTTCGTCCTGAAGAAGGGCCCGACACAGTCAGTGTTTGTTCAATTCCATAAAAGCTCTCGAGCTGCCGTGACCATCCAGTGCTTTGTGTGCGTTGACTCTCCTCAGCCCCACCAGATGCCGAGTTCCTCGTGGCCTGCTCAGTCACGGCTCAGTCAGAGAAACCGGCCCCATTAGCGATGGAATCAGGATTAGCATCGATCCGTGTTGTTCATGCAGCTGGTTTTTAGCACCGAACATCCGTCACACATCGACTTATTTGCACAGAGAAGAAAAGCGTTCACAGA
The DNA here is from genome assembly GCF_048418815.1 of Hemitrygon akajei. Taxonomy (NCBI): domain Eukaryota; kingdom Metazoa; phylum Chordata; class Chondrichthyes; order Myliobatiformes; family Dasyatidae; genus Hemitrygon; species Hemitrygon akajei. The sequence continues at coordinate 3,453,674 of NW_027331923.1, forward strand.
TAGTGTGAGGCGCGTCAGATGTTAGAATATCAGCTGTTTACACACTCTCGCACTTCTGAACTTTAGCAAAAACCCGGTGATTGTGTTCAGTAATGCCGAGTGTCTGTTCTCTTCCCTCTTCCTCTCTCTCTCTCTCTCTCTCTCTCCCTCTCTCTCTAGTGAATTTACTGGCGATTGTGATCCTGTCCCGGGGAACGTGCGGCCTCTCTACCTGCACCACTCGCTACCTGGTGGCCATGGCAGCGGCAGATCTACTGACCATTGTCTTCGAGATCATTCTGTTCCGGATAAATAACAATTACTTTAAATACAGTTTTTTGAACATCACCCCTGTGTGCAGTGTTATCGATGTACTGAGGTTCGCAGCCACAGACTGTTCTGTCTGGTTCACCGTCACTTTCACCTTTGACCGGTTTGTCGCCATTTGCTGCCAGAAGCTGAAAACAAAATATTGCACCGGGAAAAATGCGGCTGTGGTTCTAACAACAACCGGCGCACTGTTCTGTCTGAAAAACACTCCCCGTTACTTCCTCTGGGAACCCAAAGTGATCATCGACGATGTACCGTGGTTCTGTGGACTCAGGGACAAAGTTAAAACTGACCACGGGTGGATAGCACAGGCTTGGGTGGAGACTGTTTTAACTCCGTTCCTACCTTTCGCTGGGATCCTGCTGCTCAACGCTCTGACAGTCAGACACATTTTAGTGGCCAGTCAGGTCCGTAAGGGACTGAAGGGTCAGAGCAAGGGGGAGAACCGCAGTGACCCGGAGATGGAGAGCAGGAGGAGGTCTGTGGTTTTACTCTTCACCCTCTCCGGCAGCTTCATCCTCCTGTGGATGACACTGGTTGTAAATTTCATATATTATCAGGTCAAAACAATCGGTTTCAATTTCAATGATTCCGAATGGATATTTCATGAGGTCGGCGTTTTGATGAGGAATTTCAGCTTGTGCACGAACACATTTATTTACGCGGTGACTCAGTCGAAATTCAGGGAGCAGGCGATCAGCGCGGTGAAATACCCGATCACCTCGGTGGTTCAATTCATTAATAAAGTGGCGCCCTGAGCGCAACCCTGATGCAGCTTCAATGTATCCAGTCCGGGCTCCAGATCTTCTCATCCTCCGGCTAGTCTGCAAGCTGTTATTGCCGGGCGGTCGTCCTGTTGACCCTCATATTGGAAGCAGCAGTGCTGTACACTACAAGGAAATTCAGGGAGGTTGGAAATTGCTTGCAAGAGAGAGACGTCTGCGATTGGCTGAGTGGAGTGCTTGCGTCGGGGCTGGGTAAAGAGAGACTGGGAGATCGTGAAAGATCGTGGTGTGTGTGTGTGTGTGTGTGTGTGTGTGTGTGTGTGTGTGTGTGTGTGTGTGTGTGTGTGTGTGTGTGTGTGTGTGTGTGTGTGTGTGTGTGTGTGTGTGTGTGTGTGTGTGTGTGTGTGTGTTTGAAAAACAGTGCAGAAAAGGTGTAAGAAGTTGTTACCAGTACAAGGTGACCTGTGTTATAGAGAGAGTTTGGTCAGGCATCAAACTTAGAAGAATGAGAGCCAACCGAACGGAAAGGATTAAGATTACAAGTGGTCGGATAGGCAACGCACAAAATTCTTGAGGAACTGAGCAGGTCAGGCATCATCTATAGAAAATTGTAAGTCGTCGACCTTTCGGGGCAAGACATATCTTCAGTCCCCTTACTCTAATCTGATATTCAATCTCAAAACCCACCCCCCATTATTACACAAAATCATCACCGTCCTTCATTCCTAATCGGAACTCAGCATCCCTGGCTAAATCATCATCTGAATTCTAACTTCCCATATCTGACGTCTAACCCTTCATATGACGTCTATCTACCCCAACATAGCTGTCCCTAACCACATTCTCACCTCTTACTCCATATATTTCTGTCCTTAAACCCATAATGATATCTAACTCGCCCACATGCTTATTACTAAACCCAATCGGATCTTTAACTCCTTCACAAACTTGCATCTATACCTAACCTGACTTCTAACACCCTGTCACCAAACCTAAATCTGTCCTTTCACAATATTCTATCCCAACCCCTGATCCTAATCTGTACTGTAACCTCCTACATCCCCGCTCCTTACCCTAATATGAATTTTAACTTCCAAACATCCCATTCGTTAAATTATGCACTGAACTCTAAATCCCCTCAACACTGTCCCTAAACTTTAATCTTAACTCTAACAACCTCCGGCACCCCTCATCTCACAACGTAATCTCGAATCTAATCTGATCCAGCACAACCTTTCCCTCTCCGTAAAACCTAACCAGACATTTAGACCACCATAGCCATGTCCCCAAACTCTAATCTGACCTCTACCTCCCCACATCCCTAACCTTAAATATGATATGTCCTCCAACCCAGACACATCCCGATCCCTAAACGATAATCAGACCTGAAACACTCCACATGTTTGTCTATAAATCATAGTCTGAAATCTAAATCCGCATATTCCTGTCTGTTACGTCTCATTAAGAGATTTCGATAGTTTAGAGAAATGGGTAAAGAAATGGCAAATGTTGGAATGTGTATGGTCATGCACTATGGTTGAAGAAATAAACAGGCAAACTATTATTAAGATGGGAATAGAATTCAAAATGCAGAGATGCAAAGGGATTTAGGAGTCCTTGTGCAGGAAACCCTGAGGGTTAACCTCCAGTTGAGTCGTTGGTGAAGAAGGCAAATTAATGTTGAGGTGCATTCCTAGAGGTATAGAAACATAGAAAACACACAGCACAATACAGGCCCATCGAACTACCTAGGCTTTACCCATAGCCTTCGATTTTTCTAAGCCACATGTAGACATCCAGGAGTCTCTTAAAAAAACTCTGTCTCCCCACATCCGCCTCCACCACCGTCGCCGGCAGCCCATTCCACACATTCATCTCTCTCTGCGGAAAGAAACTTACCCCTGACATCTCCTCTGTACCTACTTCCAAGCACCTTAAAACTATGCCCGCTCCTGCTAGCCATTTCAACTATGATATAACCCTCTGACTATCCACAGGATCAATGCCTCTCATCATTTAGTACACCTCTATCAAGTCGCCTCTCATCTTCCGTCGCTCCAAGGAGAAAGGCCGGGTTCACTCAACCTGTTTTGCTAAGCCATGCTCCCCAATCCAGGCAACATCATTGTAAGTCTTCCCTGCACCATTTCTATGGTTTCCACGTCCTTCCTGTAGTGAGGCGACCAGAACTGAGCACAGTAGTCCAGGTACGGTCTGACAAGTGTCCTATATAGCTACAACATTACCTCTCGGCTATTAAACTCAATCCCATGATTGATAAAGACCAATACAGCATCTGCCTTCTTAACCATAGAGTCAACCTGCGTAGCAGCTTTGAGTGTCCTATGGACTCGGACCCCCAACACCCTCTGATCCGCCATACAGCCGAGTGTCTTACCATGAATACTATATTCTACCATCATATTTGTCCTGCCTAAATGAACCACCTCACAGTTGTCTGTGTTGAACTCCATCTGTCAATTGTCAGCTCAGTTTTTTATCCTATCGATGTCCCGTTGTAACCTCTGACAGCCCTCCGCACTATTCACAACACACCCAACATTTCTGTCATCTGCAAATTTACTAAACCATCCCTCCACATCCTCATCCAGGTCATTTATAAAGATCACAAAGAGTAGGGGTCCCATACGGATCCCTGAGGCACACCGCTGGTCACCGGCCTCCATGCAAAATATCATCCGCCTACAACCACTCTTTGCTTTGTGTGGGCAAGCCAGTTCTGGATCCACACAGCGTTGCCCCTTTGGATCCCATGCCTCCTTACTGTCTCAGTAAGCCTTGCATGGGGAACCTGATCAAAAGCCTTGCTGAGATCCATAATCACCACATCTGCGGCTCTACCTTCATCAATGTGTTTCGTCACATCCTCAAAAAGATCAATCAGGCTCGTCAGGCACGACCTGCCTTTGACAAAGCCATGCTGACGATTCCTCATCATATTACACCTCTACAAAGAAATCCTGCCTCTCAGGATCTTCTCCATCAACGTAGCAAACACCGGAGTGAGACTCACTGGCCTATCATTTCGAGGGCTAACCCTATTCCCTTTAATGAATGAGTGAAAAACACCCGCAACCCTCCAATCCTCCGGAAAACTCTCCCGTCCTCATTGATGATGCAAAGATCATTTCCAGGGGCTCAGCAATCTCCTCCCTCGCTTCCCAGGGTAGCCTGGGGCACATCCCGTCCGGTCCCGCTTACTTATCCAATTTGATACTTTCCTAAAACTCCAACACATCCTCTTTTTTAATATCTACGTTCTCAAGATTTTCAGTCCACTGCAAGTCACCCCACAATCACCGAGATGATTTCCATAGTGAATACTGAAGCAAAGTACGGATTAATTACCTCAGGCAACACACAAAAAATGCTGAAGCAACACAGCAGGTCGGGCAGCATCTATAGGAAGAAGCTCTACTGTAATGGACCGAGCGCGTCCCTCTCTACCACCTGCCTCTAATATTGTCACCAATCTTTCTCTATATGTGAGCCAGCCTCCCTTTCCTCCGTCACTTCAGTTCGGTTCCCAACCTCCAGCAACTCTAGTTTGAACTCTCCCCAATAGCCTTAGCAAATTTTCCCTCCAAGGCATTGGTTCCCCTCGGATTCAAGTGCAAAGCGTCCTTTCTGTAGAGGTCACACTGCCCCAGAAGAGGTCCCACTGAACCAGAAATCTGAATCCCTGCCCCTGCTCCAATCCCTCAGCCACGAAATTATCCTCCACCTCACTCTATTCCTGTACTTACTGTCATGTGGCACAGGCAGTAATCTCGAGTTACTACCTTTGAGGTTCTGCTTCTCAACTTCTTTCCTAACTCCCTGTCGTCCATTTTCAGGACCTCCTCCCTTTTCCTACCTATGACGTTGGTACCGATATGTACCACCACTTCTGGCTGTTCTTCTTCGCACTTCAGGATATCGTGGACGCGATCAGAAACATCCCAGACCCTGGCACCTGGCACCTGGGAGGCAAACTATCATCCGCGTTCCTTTCTTGCGTCCACAGAATCGCCCAACTGAGCCCGTAACTATAGAGTCCCCTATCGCTGCTACCATCCTCTGACCCACTGGGCCAGACTCTGTGCAGAATTGCTTACCCCCAGATAGGCCATCACCCTCCAACAGTACTTATTGATAAGTGTGACAGCCACTGGGGTACTCTCTATTACCTAATTCTTGCCCTTCCCTCTCCTAACAGTTACCCACTTCTCTGTCTCCTGTGGTCCCGGGGTGACTACCTTCCTATGGTGGGAACAGTGTTACTACTCTGGATAAGGTGCTATTAAAGGTGTTTACGTTGTTCAACAACTCAGAAACAGTCAACGTCATAATCTAAAACTTTCCCAGTCAAACCTCCTTGGAGGGTTGCCTCCCCAATGCACTGGTACAACTCTGGATAGGGTGCCATTTAATCCCTGCCAGTCACACCTTCCCTGAGAACACCATTGATGGAACTTACTAACCCTCACAAATTCTTTAAAAACTTCTGAGAACAATAAACCTAATGCCAAACATTTCTTGGGTAAGGGTTGACACGTGCTCAGTCAGGCAAGGTAAGGAGGCCGAATACGTGCAGGCCGGTGAGACCCGTTTCATGTGGTGTCATGGTTGGCACTGACACAGCGGGCCGAAGGATCTGCCCCTGGGTTTACCTTTCTATGCTCTATTGTGGTTTGGAGAATGTTGGCAAAGTGGGGTCGGGTAAATACTTTTGGCGAGACAACAGAATCGTATATCTGCATTGCTTAAGGACTGGAGCAGCAGAAAATGGCGGAGCTGCCCTCGGGCCTGCTGTTCCAGACATAAGAGTCCGTGCTGTTGCTTTCCAGCTTGCAGCTGCGCACCACGAGGCTGTGTGACGTAGGTGTTGTATCCCTCTGGCTGTCTCCTCAGGATTTGCCTCTCCGGGTGGAGTCGAGGGAAGAGGCACCCAAGTTCACTGGATGTTCCAAGGTTCTCATGAAAGGAAACCCTACGGCTTACACCTTGCAGCTCCCAAGACCCTCAAGAACGATCCCACCTTCCACATTTCCAAACTGAAACCTGCAGATACCATTCCGTTAGTTCCATCACCATCAGTGCGGCTGCCACCCACGTTTGTCCATGGGAAACTTATCTTCACCGTAAAATGAATTCTGGACTCAGGAACTGTTCGGCGTGTTCGGGGTGGACTGAGAGGGATCCCGACCCGAGGAAGACTGCTGAGTTCCTGGAATGGACAACTTGGATCCGGCGCTCATCCATGACAACCATCATCATCTCTCCAAGTGGCCGGGGCCGTCAGGATTCGGCCGCAGGGGATGGGGTCCTGTTACGATGCGCAACCAACCACGCCAGCTTCCGAGGTTCAGACGCTCCGATTCTCCGGAATATGGCGAGCTGCCGCGGTCCCTTTAAAGATTCATGGCTGCTCCGCTATTTGACGGTCATGTTTTACCGCCAGGACTTTAATATTGAAAGATCAGCTGAACTCAGTTTGGGTGCTGAAACGTCAGCTTGTCCAGCATCTGGTTATGAACCCTTTCTTCGTTTCAGTCACATATTGGGTTTCGATTCTGGCTCATTCACCAATCAAATTCCCATCTCTTTGCTTCACCACCCTACCCCCTTCCTGGTTTCACCTATCACTTTGTATTCCCTCCCCTCGCCAACTTTTAACTCTACTTCTCATCCTTTTTCCTCCCGTCCTGCTGAAGGGTCCGGCGCGATACTGCCCTGCTGAGTCTTTGCAGCATTTTGTGTGTGTTACCATTGACCTGGAGAACAAGTGACCTGTGGCTTTCACATCACAAATGTGCCACCCTACTGCTCCCTCCTTCATATTCACTGGTATTTAATCGATCAGCTCACATCATTAGTCACCCGGGGAGTCGGGGTCAAAGTAACTGGAAAGTCTCCAGGATTAGGCATACAATATCATTTCTAGCGCTGTGTGACATGGCCAGGACGAGACAGAATACCAGTGTTTCCTCAGTTTCATTTTTACACCTGTGTGGACCAACCATTGGTCTGAGAAGGTGATTTTTACACAGGAATGAAAGTACTACGGCTCTTTAAATTAAGATTGTATAAAATCTGCAGTCTCACCACCTGTCCAATGAACTCCGCAGATTCACCACCTGTCCAATGAACTCTGCAGATTCACCGCCTGTCCAATGAACTCCGCAGATTCACCACCTGTCCAATGAACTCTGCAGATTCACCGCCTGTCCAATGAACTCCGCAGATTCACCACCTGTCCAATGAACTCTGCTGATTCACCACCCGTCCAATGAACTCCGCAGATTCACCACCTGTCCAATGAACTCTGCAGATTCACCGCCTGTCCAATGAACTCCGCAGATTCACCACCTGTCCAATGAACTCTGCTGATTCACCACCTGTCCAATGAACTCTGCTGATTCACCACCTGTCCAATGATCTCCGCAGATTCACCACCTGTCCAATGAACCCTGCAGATTCACCACCTGTCCAATGAACTCCGCAGATTCACCACCTGTCCAAAGTGCCGCACAATAAACTTCCTGAAATGCTGTTATTGATGTATTTCCTAAATATTTTTTCCAGGTTAAAAGGGGCAAAAAGAAATGAGTACAGGCATCTCAAACACAAGGTCGGTTTTGCTGGTTCTGCAGGAGAGAACAAATATTTCCTTTGTGACACCAACATATCAAAGTCATGAGCTTTATAAATCAGGCTTCTGGCATTCCACTGTAACAGTTTAATCCCATTAGATACCTTCACAACTAAACTGGGATACAAATCATCCCAGCTCCATTTATAGCTTCCCACATAGCACCAGTTACACTCAGATACTTTTCTGCAGCTTTCAGAATAATGATAATTTCCTCAGTCCGACTAGCTGTCTGATCAGTACAATTCAGCACATCGGTTATAACAGTCACAAATTTCATTTCATTAGCAGTAAATATCGTTAGTAAGGCAAAAGTGATGTGGACGTATATCCACTGACGTCACCGTCTTTTCTCTGAGTGTTAACACTCTAGCTTTTTGCAAGGTCACACCCATTACTGACGTTCATATGAACTAATCACGGTGAAAGTTCTTTTTTGACAGACAGGCGCCTCAGCCAGTGACAGCTATTAATGGACGACGATAGGCGCCTCCTCATTTGCTGTCAGCATCCGTCGCGGAGTTCAGCGAGTTGCTGCCTTTGGTGGTGTCGGCCAGGCCGTCCCCAACAGCGGGCGTGGTTCTTTTTCGATGTCTTGGTGAGTCGGTCCGGCGGATTTGTGTGCCTGTTGAGGAAGAGTTTTAAACCTGTGATCGAGTGAGGAGTCCAAGCATTTGGACTACAACTTCCATATGGCCCCGCGGCCCCGAATGTTCGTCAGCTACCGCCGACTGAGCGCGGTGACAGGAGTTGTAGTTCATAGTGAAGGTGAGTCCATCTCGTACGGTGAGCAACGGGAGTTGTATTTCCGATGCGAATCGCGTGTTTCTGAGTTACGGACAACAGCTTCAGTTACGAACAATTTGTGTCACGTGTAACCTTTTGCACCAACCTACAATCGCATCGAGATAGTGGACCCTGTGGAGAGGGCCGCAAGAATCAGTGTTGGATCACCCTCAGGTCTGGGATCAGTGCACAGCAATTATCCAGTCTTTTAATGACTCGAGTTCTCCAGTCCCGGCTACAAAAGCCGCGAATCCTTACTCCGGCTTTCCAGGTTAATCACATCCCTCCTGAGGCGGGCGACCAGAGATGGACACAGTCCTCCGGCTGTGGTCTCACCAACACGGAACAGTACAGCGGCTTTCCAGGTTAATCACATCCCTCCTGAGGCGAGCGACCAGAGATGCACACAGTCCTCCGGCTGTGGTCTCACCAACACGGAACAGTACAGCGGCTTTCCAGGTTAATCACATCCCTCCTGAGGCGAGCGACCAGAGATGCACACAGTCCTCCGGCTGTGGTCTCACCAACACGGAACAGTACAGCGGCTTTCCAAGTTAATCACATCCCTCCTGAGGCGGGCGACCAGAGACGCACACAGTCCTCCGGCTGTGGTCTCACCAACACGGAGCACTACAGGAGGGGAACTGGCTCTGCTGCTGACTGTGTTGTTCACAAACAAATGAACCGGTCATTTCATGCCATAAAAAAAAATTCCTTCTGACTTCTCAAGGTCCACATCCCTCTATTCTCCTCACATTCATGAGATATCCAACAGCCTCTATTGCATCTGCCTCCGCAACCACCCCAGTCATTCATTCCAGACACCCACCACTGTGTGAATAAAAACAATAAACTTGCAACGCACGTCTCCTTTAAACATTGGAGTCCTTTAACATTACTCCTTTAACATTACTCTATTATATAATTTGGATTTTTTTACAGCAGTAGTTAGGAAATACATACAAAATTAGGCCAAATCACAAAAGAAATAAACACTGCAAAGGACAGTTTTATTTTGGACTAATGAGGTAGTCCATTAGTCTCGGACTAATGATGTAGTGTTCCCGCCTTCACCCTGAACACATGCCCTGTGGTATTTGACCTTTCATCCTCAAGCTGTCCACTGTATCTCTGCCCTTGACTTGCTGACACACCCACATGCTCGATAGGTTATCCGGGAGCAAGATTTATTTCAAGCAGTTCACAATATAACTGGCTCAAATTTCAATAATAGCAAGAATAATTTTCAAAGTTCAAAGCGCAATTATCATTAAAGTGTCTATAAAAGAAACATCCCGGAGATTTGTTACTCTCCCTCCCTGCGCACAATGCACCGACACCTCGAAATCCGTTTGTACCCGCATTCGCCGATGCTCTGATAAATCTGAGCACATCCACAAATACACATGGGCGCAAAATCCTTGTGGGACGCAAATCCGTGTGCCTCCGCAAATCCGGGTTCACATCCAAACCCACAGACATCCCGACATTCACCTCAGATTATCCCCAATCACGCTGCGACACCCACATGCACGTCAGATGGTCCCTGAGCAAGAATCTTTTCAAACATTTCAGGAAATATCTCCCTCGACATTAAAAATCTGCACGGAGCCCAAAATTCTTCTGCAAATCTTGATACGCCGAGTCAAGCAAAACTGTGTTAAACCCAAATCCGCGTAGACCCCGCGTTCGACAACGCACCGCTGAGACTGTGCACATCACCAACCCTTGCGCCCACCACCATATCTGACAACCCACCGCTGAAGCTCTGGGTATCCCCAAATCAATATCCGTCCTCAGGTGTACGCACATCGACAAATAAGGGAGCACCCCAAACCCGCTGACAACCCCACATGCACATTAAAATCTCGCAGAGTAAGAATAATTTCAAACAGTTCATAAACTGAACCATAAAAATTTCCGAGCTGAGATCAAAGTTTAAAAGTATTATTATTGTGTCTATATATGAAAGCAATTTGAGATTGGTCACACTCCAAATCTGCAGAGACCCCACATCCGTGAGGAACCCGAATTCCGTGCGCACCTCCAAATCCGTATGCACCCCCATATCTATCCACATCCCGAAACTACTGATACACCCACATGCAAATTCGATTATCCCAAACAAGAATTATTCCAACAAAATCTCTGTCTCCACCTTAAACTTAGCAAGAACAAAGTTCATAAGTGCATCTACTATTAAAGCATCTATAAATGAAACAACTTTGAGATTCGTCATAACTCCAAAAACGCAGACACCACAAATCGGTCAGAACACCGATATCCGTGTGGAACCCCACCGCAAATCCATCTGTACCCCAAATCCGTGTGGATATTATTAGTTTGACGGTCCTTATATGTAGGTTCTCACTGATTTTATTGCATTTCTCTACTCCACTGCGAATGTCTGCAAGAACACGAATCTCAATGTCGTATAAGTTGACATGTAAGTACTTTACTAATAAAGTTAATTTCATATTTGAACAGAAGCAAAACACAGACGGGCAGTGGCACCGGCACAGACATGCGCACAGAGACATGGTATCAGGAACACCACCATTACCGCAGACTCTCCCACAGGCAGAGACAGACAGAGACGCACACAGCGGTTCACCCACACACACAAAAACATTGACACAAATACTGTAGGTATACACAGACACACAAACACATATGCACACCAATCACAGACAAGCACGCAAAGTACAACAAATTAACAAACAGATCTGCACACTGAAACCCACTCATAAACAGGCACAGAAAACAGACAAATGCAGACATTTGTCCTGCATTGGTGGGTCCTGGTGAGGTTACAGGGTGTTAGGATTAAAACATGCTCACCCCCCAGCTGAGACAGCGGAGTGTGCAGGCCAGGGAGTAGGGTTAGGGGTGGGTCCTGGTGAGGTTACAGGGTGTTATGATTAAAACATGCTCACCCCCCAGCTGAGACAGCGGAGTGTGCAGGCCAGGGAGTAGGGTTAGGGGTTGGTTCTGGTGAGGTTACAGGGTGTTATGATTAAAACATGCTCACCCCCAGCTGAGACAGCGGAGTGTGCAGGCCAGGGAGTAGGGTTAGGGGCGGGTCCTGGTGAGGTTACAGGGTGTTATGATTAAAACATGCTCACCCCCCAGTTGAAACAGCCCAGTGTGCAGGCCAGGGGGTAGGGTTAGGGGTGTGCCCTGATGAGGTTACAGGGTGTTATGATTAAAACATTCTCACCACCCAGCTGAAACAGCTGAGTGTGCAGGCCAGGGAGTAGGGTTAGGGGTGGGTCCTGGTGAGGTTACAGGGTGTTATGATTAAAACATGCTCACCCCCCAGCTGAGTGTGCAGGCCAGGGAATAGGGTTAGGGGTGGGTCCTGGTGAGGTTACAGGGTGTTATGATTAAAACATGCTCACCCCCCAGCTGAGACAACGGAGTGTGCAGGCCAGGGAGTAGGGTTAGGGGTGGGTCCTGGTGAGGTTACAGGGTGTTATGATTAAAACATGCTCATTCCCCAGCTGAGACAGCGGAGTGTGCAGGCCAGGGAGTAGGGTTATGGGTGGGTCCTGGTGATGTTACAGGGTGTTATGATTAAAACATGCTCACCCCCCAGCTGAGACAGCGGAGTGTGCAGGCCAGGGAGTAGGGTTAGGGGCGGGTCGTGGTGGGGTTACAGGGTGTTATGATTAAAACATGCTCACCCCCAGCTGAGACAGCGGAGTGTGCAGGCCAGGGAGTAGGGTTAGGGGTGGGTCTTGGTGATGTTACAGGGTGTTATGATTAAAACATGCTCACCCCCCAGCTGAGACAGCGGAGTGTGCAGGCCAGGGAGTAGGTTTAGGGGTGGGTCCTGGTGAGGTTACAGGGTGTTATGATTAAAACATGCTCACCCCCCAGCTGAGACAGCGGAGTGTGCAGGCCAGGGAGTAGGTTTAGGGGTGGGTCCTGGTGAGGTTACAGGGTGTTATGATTAAAACGTGCTCACCCCCCATCTGAGACAGCGGAGTGTGCAGGCCAGGGAGTAGGGTTAGGGGTGGGTCCTGGTGATGTTACAGGGTGTTATGATTAAAACATGCTCACCCCCAGCTGAGACAGTGGAGTGTGCAGGCCAGGGAGTAGGGTTAGGGGTGGGTCCTGGTGAGGTTACAGGGTGTTATGATTAAAACATGCTCACCCACCCAGCTGAGACAGTGGAGTGTGCAGGCCAGGGAGTAGAGTTAGGGGTGAGTCTTGGTGAGGTTACAGGGTGTTATGATTAAAACATGCTCACCCCCAGCTGAGACAGCGGAGTGTGCAGGCCAGGGAGTAGGGTTAGGGGCGGGTCCTGGTGAGGTTACGGGGTGTTATGATTAAAACATGCTCACCCCCCAGCTGAGACAGCGGAGTGTGCAGGCCAGGGAGTAGAGTTAGGGGTGGGTCCTTGTGGGGTTACAGGGTGTTATGATTAAAACATGCTCACCCCCCAGCTGAGACAGCGGAGTGTGCAGGCCAGGGAGTAGGGTTAGGGGTGGGTCCTTGTGGGGTTACAGGGTGTTATGATTAAAACATGCTCACCCCCCAGCTGAGACAGCGGAGTGTGCAGGCCAGGGAGTAGGGTTAGGGGCGGGTCCTGGTGTGGTTACGGGGTGTTATGATTAAAACATGCTCACCCCCCAGCTGAGACAGCGGAGTGTGCAGGCCAGGGAGTAGGGTTAGGGGTGGGTCCTGGTGAGGTTACAGGGTGTTATGATTAAAACGTGCTCACCCCCCATCTGAGACAGCGGAGTGTGCAGGCCAGGGAGTAGGGTTAGGGGTGGGTCCTGGTGATGTTACAGGGTGTTATGATTAAAACATGCTCACCCCCAGCTGAGACAGTGGAGTGTGCAGGCCAGGGAGTAGGGTTAGGGGTGGGTCCTGGTGAGGTTACAGGGTGTTATGATTAAAACATGCTCACCCACCCAGCTGAGACAGTGGAGTGTGCAGGCCAGGGAGTAGAGTTAGGGGTGAGTCTTGGTGAGGTTACAGGGTGTTATGATTAAAACATGCTCACCCCCAGCTGAGACAGCGGAGTGTGCAGGCCAGGGAGTAGGGTTAGGGGCGGGTCCTGGTGAGGTTACGGGGTGTTATGATTAAAACATGCTCACCCCCCAGCTGAGACAGCGGAGTGTGCAGGCCAGGGAGTAGAGTTAGGGGTGGGTCCTTGTGGGGTTACAGGGTGTTATGATTAAAACATGCTCACCCCCCAGCTGAGACAGCGGAGTGTGCAGGCCAGGGAGTAGAGTTAGGGGCGGGTCCTTGTGGGGTTACAGGGTGTTATGATTAAAACATGCTCACCCCCCAGCTGAGACAGCGGAGTGTGCAGGCCAGGGAGTAGGGTTAGGGGTGGGTCCTGGTGAGGTTACAGGGTGTTATGATTAAAACATGCTCACCCCCAGCTGAGACAGCGGAGTGTGCAGGCCAGGGAGTAGGGTTAGGGGCGGGTCCTGGTGAGGTTACGGGGTGTTATGATTAAAACATGCTCACCCCCCAGCTGAGACAGCGGAGTGTGCAGGCCAGGGAGTAGGGTTAGGGGTGGGTCCTGGTGAGGTTACAGGGTGTTATGATTAAAACATGCTCACCCCCCAGCTGAGACAGCAGAGTGTGCAGCCCAGGGAGTAAACCCTTGATCAGGACTTGGAAGAAGAAAGAGAATTTAGAGCAAGAAGACGCGGGGAGGTGTGAGGAGTGAAGAAGGCGGACAATGTGGTAGGAGATAGGTGAAAGCGGGAGTGTGGCGGGGTGAAGTGAGTTTGTGAAAGAGATAAATAGAGAGAGAATAATCTGATGGGAAAGGGTACAAGATCATGGAAAAAAGGGTAAGGGCGAGAGGTAGAGAGTTGCTCGGCAGGTAAGGAGATAAGGAGAGAGGGAAACAGGAATGGGGGAATGGTGAAGAGGGTGCAGATTGACGGAAAGTTCGAGTGATCAATATTCACGGCATCCGGTTGGATCCCACCCAGACGGAACATAAAGTGTTGCTCCTCCAACCTGAGTGGCCTCATCGCACAGGAGAGGAGGCCACGGACTGACGTGTCGGAATGGGAATGGGAAGTAGCAGTGAAATGCGAGTGTTGAGATCATTTCCAGTATATGGAGATTTTCCCGTGTTTAAGGTCGCATTCAGGTGAGGTGCGATCAGACTTGCTGCAGAATGACAGTGAGAGATAGTTTTATTCCAGAGGATCTTCTATACGATTTCCTCAACTAATGACCGAAGGTCACACGGACACAAACAAGAGGTGATGAGATGGGTCTGATGGTGTTTTGCTGGAAGAATGCTAATCCCAATTTACAGCCCTTAATACCATCACATTATCCATTCATTGCCGTTTCACAATTAATTCACTAAATTAATCGCGATCTGTCACCGTGGGGATTGCACGAGTCTGACGTCATCGGTTTGGAAATAGTTTGAATATCTTTATTTCTGAATCTGTTGAAACCTCTCCCTGTGGATTCGCTAAATGGTATTAAAAACCCCAGGCCTGTGCTGCTGTAACATTTCATTCCGACAAATCGCCGGTAGCACGGGGGACGAATCACTGGGCAGAGAAAATGTCTTCAATGTTGGATAGTTACAGGAGTGTAGAGAAAATATTGTACGTGTTCATTGCTGTCTTTGGAGTTCCTGGTGAGTGTTTGGTATTTCTGTGTATTAACCTGTTTCCGATCAGTTTACGAGCTTCCAACTTGATGATTATTGCACATATATCCTTCAGAAATATCAATCCTTTCAATTCGTCATCTGATTTTTCATATTTATTGACAAATGAAACAAAACTTCTGCCTCTCCTCCGTTGTTCGTCCCTTTAATGACACCTTTTCCAGAGTAGTTCCAGTGAAGTAGAATTAATCCATTAACGGAGCCATTAAGCCTCTATTTACTAAGTTGATCCGGCATTCCCTCTGAGACCCGTCGTAAATTGGGGCATCGTTTCGTCCTGAAGAAGGGCCCGACACGGTCAGTGTTTATTCAATTCCATAAAAGCTCTTGAGCTGCCGTGACCATCCAGTGCTTTGTGTCCGTTTCCCCTCCTCAGCCCCACCAGATGCCGAGTTCCTCGCGGCCTGCTCAGTCACGGCTCAGTCAGAGAAACCGACCCCCGTTAGCGATGGAGTCAGGATTAGCATCGATCGGTGTTGTTCATGCAGCTGGTTTTTAGCACCGAACATCAGTCACACATCGTCTTATTTGCACAGTACAGAGATAGTGAGAGGCGTGTCAGAAGTTAGATTAGCAGCTCCTTATACATTCTTTAGCCGAATTCCGGAGATGCTGTCATGCTGTTCAGTGTATGTTCTCTTCACCTCTTCTCTCTCTCCCTCCCTCCCTCCCCCCCCCCCTCTCTCTCTCTCTCTCTCTCTCTCTCTCTCTCTCTCTCTCTCTCTCTCTCTCTCTCTCTCTCTCTCTCTCTCTCTCTCTCTCTCTCTCTCTCTCTCTCTCTCTCTCTCTCTCTCTCTCTCTCTCTCTCTCCCTTTCTCTCCAGTGAATTTAGTGGCGATCGTGATCCTGTCCCGGGGAAAGTGCGGCCTCTCTACCTGCACCACTCGCTACCTGGTGGCCATGGCAGCGGCCGATCTACTGACCGTTGTCTTCGAGATCATTCTGCTTCGAATGAAACTACGTTACTTCATGTCCACTTTTCTGAAAATCACCCCTGTGTGCAGTGTTACCGAGGTACTGAGGTTCGCAGCCACGGACTGTTCTGTCTGGTTCACCGTCACTTTCACCTTTGACCGGTTTGTCGCCATTTGCTGCCAGAAGCTGAAAACAAAATATTGCACCGGGAAAACTGCGGCTGTGGTTCTAACAACAACCGCTGTACTGTTCTGTCTGAAAAACATCCCCCGTTTCTTTCTTTGGGAACCCAGAGTGATCATCGACAATGTGCCGTGGTTCTGTAAACTCGTGGACAAAGCTGGCTCTGACCCCGGGTGGGTAGCACAGGCTTGGGTGGAGACAGTTTTAACTCCATTGCTCCCTTTTGTTGTGATACTGCTCCTCAACGCTCTGACAGTCAGGCACATTTTAGTGGCCAGTCGGGTCCGTAAGGGGCTGAAGGGTCAGAGCAAGGGGGAGAACCGCAGTGACCCGGAGATGGAGAGCAGGAGGAGGTCTGTGGTTTTACTCTTCACCCTCTGCGGCAGCTTCATCCTCCTGTGGATGACAATGGTTGTAAATTTCATATATTATCAGGTCAAAGCTCTTGGTTTCAATTTCAATGATTCCGAATGGATATTTCATGAGGTCGGCGTTTTGATGAGGAATTTCAGCTTGTGTACGAACACATTTATTTACGCGGTGACTCAGTCGAAATTCAGGGAGCAGGTGATCAGCGCGGTGAAATACCCGATCACCTCGGTGGTTCAATTCATTAATAAAGTGGCGCTCTGAGCGAAACCCAGATGCAGCTTCAATGTATCCAGTCCGGGGTCCAGATCTTCTCATCCGCCGTCTAGTCTCCAATCTGTTATTCCCGGAGTCGTCCTGTTGAAAGAGGCATTGGAAGCAGCAGTGCTGTGGACCGCAAGAAAATGGAGGGAGATTGGACAGTGCTTGCAAGAGAGAGACGTCTGGGATTGGCTGAGTGGAGTGCTTGCGTAGGGGCTGGGGAAAGAGAGACTGGGAGATCATGAAACATTGTGTGTGTGTGTGTGTGTGTGTGTGTGTGTGTGTGTGTGTGTGTGTGTGTGTGTGTGTGTGTGTGTGTGTGTGTGTGTGTGTGTGTGTGTGTGTGTGTGTGTGTGTGTGTGTGTGTGTGTGTTTAATTGAGAAAGAGGGCAGAAAATGTATACAAAGTTGTTGCTAGTACAAGTTGAACTGTGTTATAGAGAAAGGTTGGACAGGTATCAAACTCTGCGGACTGAGAGGCAAGCGAGCGAAAAGAATTAAGATTACAAGTGTTCAGATAGCCAACGCACAAAATTCTTGAGTAATTCAGCAGGTCAGGTATCATCTATTGAAAATTGTAAGTCGTCGACCTTTCGGGTCAAGACACATCTTCAATCCCCAGATTCTAATCTGGCATTCAATCTCCTCACCCACCGCCCATTATTACACAAACACATTACTGTCCCGCATTCCTAATCTGACCTCTAACACACAGCATCCTGGGCTAAATATTCATCTGAATTCTAACTTCCCATATCCGACGTCTAACCCTTCATGTGACGTCTTATTACCCCAACATAGCAATCCCTAAACTACATTCTGACCTCTCACTCTATAAATTCCTATCCCCAAACCCATTATGATATCTAACTCGCCCACATGCTTATTACTAAACCCAATATAATCTTTAACTCCTTCACAAACCTTCTCCTATACCTTACCAGACTAATCCCCAAACCCCTGTCACCAAACCTAAATCTGTCCTTTCGCAATATTCTATTCCAACCCCCGATCCTAATCTGCACTGTAACCTCCTTCATCCCCGTCCCTTACCCTAATATGAATTTTAACTTCCAAACATCCCATTCCTTAAATCATAAACTAAACTCAAAATCCCCTCAACAGTGTCCCTAAGGTTTAATCTGAACTCCAACAAATTCCGGCACCCCACATCTCTCAACCTAATCTCGAATCTAATCTGATCTCCAGCCCCACACTTCCCTCTCCGTAAAACATAACCAGACATCTCGCCCACCAGAGCCATGTCCACAAACGCCAATCTGACTTCTACCTCTCCACATCCCGAACCTTAAATATAATATGATTTCCAACCCCGTAACATCCCGATCCCTGAATGCTAATCAGACCTGAAACACTCCACGTTTGTGTAATAATCATAGTCTGAAATCTAAATCCTCATATTCCTGTCCGTTGTCTTATTTAGATGTGGATAAAATTCAAAATGCAGAGCTGCAAACGGAATCCTTGTGCAGGAATTCAGTTAAGTCGGTGGTGAAGAAGGCAAATTAATGTTGGCCTATATTTCTGGAGCTATAGAAACAAAGAAACATAGAAAACTCACAGCACAATACAGGCCTTTCGAACTAACTAGGCTTTAGCCATAACCTTCGATGTTTCTAAACCCCATGTAGACATCCCCGAGTTTCTTAAAAAAAACCTCTACCTCCCCACATCCGCCTCCAGCACCGCCGCCGGCAGCCCATTCCACGTACTCACCACTCTCTGCGTAAAAGATTTACCCCTGACATCTCCTCTGTACCTACTTCCAAGCACCTTAAAACTATTCCCTCTCGTGCTAGCCATTTTAGCTAAGAGAGAAGCCTCTGACTATGCACAGGATCAATGCCTCTCATCAGAAATCAGTTAAAAAAGTGCAATCCTAGAAGTCACAGCTTTAAAGTGAGAGCGACAGGGTAAGTTGAATAATGTGCGAGATGAGATTATTTCTTTATAGAAACACAAAAATAAATCAATAGAAAAATGGAAAACCTACAGCACAATGCAGACCCTTCATCCAACAAAGTTGTGCCGAACATGTCCCAACATTGGAAATTACTAGGCTTACCCATATCCTTCTATTTTTCTAAGCTTTACCTACCTATCCAAAAGTCTCTTAAAAGACCCTATCGGATCCGCCTCCACCACTGTTGCCGGCAGCACATTCCAAGCACTCACCACTCTCTGCGTAAAAAGAGTTACTCCTGACATCTCCTCTGTACCTACTCCCAAGCACCTTAAAACTATACCCTCTCGTGCTAGCCATTTAAGCTAAGAGAAAAGCCTCTGACTATCCACAGGATCAATGCCTGTCATTATCTTGTACACCTCTATCAAGTCAACTCTTATCTTCCGTCGCTCCAAGGAGAAAAGACCGAGTTCACTCAACCTGGCAAATTGCTTCAATGGAAGGTGTACTGAGGGCTATGTTCCAGGTTTGGTTTCGGACTCAGCAGAATAACAATTTGGAAAATAGGCCTGTTTCTTTGTTACAGTGCCCACTGACTCCAAATGAAGTGTAGATGTAATCTTGGGTCTCTTGTCGTGAAAGAAAAATATTTCTTTAAGGCCTTCTTGGTGGGGGAGGTGTATAGATACTGCATATTCGCAGTCCTGTGATGCTTTTCTTTTGTTTGTTTTTCTCTTGCCTTCACTTTATCCAATTAACTTTTGTGCTCCTCAAGGAGTCAACAGGTGTTCGGGTCCTGGAACGTCAATGCGTAATCGTCAACCCATCGGCATTTGGTTTGGTGAAAGGCCATTGTGCAGCGATGCTCTGCAGTAAACCATTAGGATTTTGTCAACGCCTCTCACCCATATGGTGCTTCCAGCTTCAGGCACTTCACCACCTGGGCTAAATCTCTGCTAGGTCATTAGGTTTTGGGAGATGTGGGTTTGCCGATATGGAAATCCCACAATTTACTGCTCGAAAATTGTGAACCATTGTCTGAAACGAGGAGCATCAAAAACAAGGCGCATGACATCAGAGCGTGGATCAATACGTGGACCAATGACGATGTGGCCATCACATGGGCATGAAAGGCATGAAACATTTTTAAATGTTTCAAAAGGGACAGGAAAGGTGGCAAATGAGGTAGTGGGGAGTGGCATTGCCAATCAGTAAAAGAGGAAGTCATGGAGGGATTGTCGTCTCAGTCATTGTGGGTGGAAGTCAGAAACAGGAAGGGGGCAATAACTCTACTGGATATCTTTTTATAGCCTCCCCCCCCCCCATAGTAGCAGACGCATTCTGAAGCAGGCAGAGAGGCAGATTCCGAAACGATGAGATAAAAATAGGCTTGTTGTGATGGTGATTTAATCTTTCCGAATATTGACTGGCATCTCCTTAGAGCAAGGGGTGGAGTATGTTAGGTGTGTCCAAGACGATTTCCGGACGCAATAGGTAGAAAGGCCAACTAGACCAGAGGCAGTTCTTGATCTGGTATTGAGAAATGAACCTGGTCGGGCGTCAGACCTCTCGGTGGGCGAGAATTTTGGAGGTAGCGACTACAACTTTCTCTCCTTCACCATAGCTTCTGGGAAGGGATAGGAGCAGACAATTTGGGAAGTCTTTTAACTGGGGTAAGGGGAAATATGACGCTATTGGGTAGGAATGTGGAAACATAAATTGGGTGCAGATGTTCTCAGGTAAATGCACTGCAGAAATATGGCAAATGTTCCGGGAATATTTGTAGGACATTCTCATAGGTATGTTCCATTGAGGATAGGAAAGGGTGGCAGGGTAAAAGAACCATGCTGTACAAAGGATGTAGAAAATCTCTTTAAGAAGAAACGAAAAGCTATCAAAAGTTTCAAGAAAATAGGTACTGTTGAAGCTCTAGAAAATTACAAGAGTGAGCAGGAGCCATGAGAAGGCCTTGGCGAGCAGGATTCAGGAAAACCACAAGGCTTTCTACAATAATGTGAAGAGCAATAGTTACTTTATTTGGAATAAACACAATATAACTTATAAGAATAAATCTTTCTTTTATAAAAATTGGTTTGATAATATTTTGTTAGTTAAACAAAATATACTGAGTTTTTATCCACCTCTGCATTTCCTGTGACTCTAAAAGAATTTGCTGTTGTTACGGATGCAATTCCCTCTGGTGTTGCATCAATAACAACAGCATGTTGTTGTTGTCGTTGTTTAGAAATACATCCTATTTGGTAGTTGAATTATCCATCCAGTACAGCTGTAAGAAAGATTTGTTTTCCTCCGACTTTAAAAAAAAAATAATAGAGGTATTAGAAGTTTGTTTCAAAAGGACATTAACTCTATTCCTATGGCTGTTAGCTTTTGGAATAGTCACTTGGGGAATATGAGGTGGGGGAGTATTTGGGGCTTATTTAATAAATTTTTATTGAGGAATAAAATTAAAGAAATTTCATTTAAAATTATACGTAGATATTACCCAACCAATGTTTATTTCACAAGGTTTAATTCTGATATTGAAACTAACTGTTCTTTTTGTGGTTTATATCCAGAGAATTTATTTCATCTGTTTTGGGATTGTGAATATATTAAAACATTTTGGGTTGATGTTTGTCAATTTATAGATCAATATATTAAAGTGGATTTTACTTTTTGTTTTAAAAATGTCTTACTGCGTTTACTAATAACACCAAATCTCATAGGGATAATTTCTTTATCATAAATCTTTTATCAATTTACAGAAAATTTTATATCCATAAATGCAAACACAGCAATAAGAAACCTTCATTTATATTTTTACGTCAGACTTCAAACTATACATTAATACTCTGAAAACTTCCCATAACCAGAAAGCTGTAAAGACTGTACAAATCGGTCAACGTTTTGGGTTATCTCTGTAAATGTGTCTGTGTTGTGACTCCTCTTAGACATAGTTCCTTCTGTCAACAGTATTTAGAGTGGATTTTCTTGTTTATTTGTATATTTAAAGTTAATAGTTATATATTTGTTACTGCTTTTGTGTGATTCCCTGGCTTTATTAGCATATGTTTAGTATTTCTGTTTTTCTTTGTGTTCAATAATTTTTTTTTAAAGTTGGGAAAATGAACAAGAGGATGAGCCGTGTGAGAATAGGACCAATGGGGTGCAATCGTGGAAAGATGCGCATGGAGCGGAAGGAGGTAGCGGAGGTATTTAATGAACACTCTGCTTCAGTATTCACCAGCGAACAGGATGGTGGGGATTACTTACGGTGGACTGAAATGTTTGAGTGTATAGTCATTAAGAAAGAGGATGTTCTGGAGCTTTTGAAAGATATTAAGTTAGATAGGTCGGCGGGACCGATTGTATTGTAACCTTGACTACTGAGGGAAGGGAGGGAAGAGATTCAACTTGAAGTGGTGATAGGTAGGGCATATAGATAGAAGTAGTTGCACCCGAGGTCACGGCAGCGGAAACTGAGTGACAGTCAGGAAGAAGAGTGCAGCGCACCCCTGTGGCCATCCCTCTGATCAACAGGTATATCACTTTACACACCAGTGGGGTGGGGGGATGACCTCGCAAAGGAAAGTCACAGCAACAGGGTCTCTGGCACTTAGTCTGGCTCTGAGACTGAGAAGGGAAGGGAGGAGACGAGGTGAGCTGTGGTCAGAGGTGATTCAGCAACAGGGTCTCTGGCACTTAGTCTGGCTCTGAGACTGAGAAGGGAAGGGAGGAGACGAGGTGAGCTGTGGTCAGAGGAGATTCAGCAACAGGGTCTCTGGCACTTAGTCTGGCTCTGAGACTGAGAAGGGAAGGGAGGAGACGAGGTGAGCTGTGGTCAGAGGTGATTCAGCAACAGGTTCTCTGGCACTTAGTCTGACTCTGAGACTGAGAAGGGAAGGGAGGAGACGAGGTGAGCTGTGGTCAGAGGTGATTCAGCAACAGGGTCTCTGGCACTTAGTCTGGCTCTGAGACTGAGAAGGGAAGGGAGGAGACGAGGTGAGCTGTGGTCAGAGGTGATTCAGCAACAGGGTCTCTGGCACTTAGTCTGGCTCCGAGACTGAGAAGGGAAGGGAGGAGACGAAGTGAGCTGTGGTCAGAGGTGATTCAGCAACAGGGTCTCTGGCACTTAGTCTGGCTCCGAGACTGAGAAGGGAAGGGAGGAGAAGAGGTGAGCTGTGGTGATACGTGGCTTGTTAGCTCAGGGAACTGACAGGATGTTCTGTAGGTGAGAATGAAATTCCGGGATGGTGTGTTCCCTCCTGCATGCTGGCATCTGGGTCATCTCAGGTCGAGTGCTCAGCATTCCTCAGGAGGGTGGACAGTGAAGGTCGTGGTCCATGTGAGTAACAATGAGATGGGCTGGTAGAGTAACGAGGTCCTATAAAGGGTGTTCAGGGAGTGAGGTGCTAATTGAAAGGGCAGCTTCTCCAGGCCTGTGATCTCAGGACTGCCATCTGTGTGATGTGGCAGGAATCAGAAGATTATACAGTTTAACACGTGGTTAAAGAGTTGGTGCAGGAGGGAGGGTTTAAGATTTTTGGATCATTTGAGCTGGTGAGGATTGCTGCGTACAGAGGAGTGTGAGTGTGTTGGGGGAGAGAGCGTTGTTGGAGTGTGACTGGGCACGCAGGTCTCTCTCTCTCTCTCTCTCTCTCTCTCTCTCTCTCTCTCTCTCTCTCTCTCTCTCTCTCTCTCTCTCGCTGTCTCTCTCTCTTTTTCTCTCTGTCTCTCTCACACACACAAACACATCAGTGGAGTGGGAGGGACGGGAGTGAGAAGGGAAAAGCGGAATGAGGAGGATGGAGTTAGGGCTCCTTCACAAAGTCCCAGACTCACCCAACCTTCCCCCTCTGGAATTGGTCCCATTCCCTCCCCCAGGCTGGGGGTGAGCGTTAAGTTGCCTTGCCAACAAGAAAAGGAATTGTTCGATAATATCTGGTTAACACACTTTGATAATAAGTTTACTTTGAACTTCAACATTGAAATGTACTGTTTGTAAAACATGTACTGATGAGAAATGGTCTCAGTGAAGGTCTGAGAGTGGAAAATGAACCGGTGATCAGCCCCACTGCTCCGTGCCGGACAAGAAACCCGATCGGAGTCTGTCCCATCTGTCTGAGCTTGACACATCTCACTCTAAAGTTTCCTCTTTCTGTACCTGTCCCAGTGTCTGTTATTTTCCTTCTCAACCGCATTCCCTGCCTTCTCCCCATGACCTTTGACACCTTAACTTATCAAGCACTGATCAGCCTCTGTTTTAAATAAACCAGATGACTTGGCCTCTGAGCCGTCCGTGGCAATGAATTCCACAGCTCCCTCATCTCTCCAAATGCATGCTGTCTGCAATTAGACATTCTGACACAGAAGGTTAAAAATGGCAGCTATCTACTCTGTCTATACCTCTCGTAATCTAATCAAACTCTTTCTGGTCACCCTGATCCTCCTCCACTCCAGAGAAAACAGCCCAAGTTTGTCCGAACTCTCCTTACACAGTAGCTCAGACAACATCCCGGTGAACCTCTTCGTTGCTGCCCTGAACACCAGCGGCGTAACAGGCTTTGAGTAGTACATGGTGGGTTGTTGATTAATAAAGGTGTCAAAGCTGACGTGGAGAAAGCAGCAGTCTGGAGTTTAGAGGGAAATTCGAGTGGTGGAGAAGACTCAATGGACGGAATGAGTATTTCAGTTCCTACGACGAGCGGTGTAGTGGTGAGATGGCGAAGCGATGCGGAGGAAGCTGCGGGTGCAGGTAAGAGTGAGTGTCCAGGTAGGAGATGGTGTTCAGCAGCTTTTCACTACATCTTCCAAACCAACAACAATTAACTCAGAGTGGATCAATCATAAGTGCTTTTATATTTACTTGCAGAAGGGACGATGAGCAATGCACAAGAGCTGGTACTAGCTTTGTCCGAAAATGAAACACAGACAGTACGGTCACCCCGATGGACACAAGTTCACGGACAGGGTGCACTCCGTTGTCTGCTGAATCACAGCTGCGGGTCTGCACTCTAGTGCTCAGGTACCATGTTGCACGAACATTATTAGCAAAGCTCTCTGATACAACACAGGATCCAGCTGGTTACAGGTCATTTTGGTGCGACAAGTGAAGTACATTTCCACAGTGGTGGAGAAGGATTCCTACACTCCACACCCTCTGTGAAACCCTCCCAACCCCCACACCACTCCCCATTTCTGTTAAGATAGATAGATAGATAGATAGATAGATAGATAGATAGATATTATAGATAGATAGATAGATACTTTATTCATCCCCATGGGGAAATTCAACTTTTTTCCAATGTCCCATACACTTGTTGTAGCAAAACTAATTACATACAATGCTTCACTCAGTAATAAAATATGATATGCATCTAAATCACTATCTCAAAAAGCATTAATGATAGCTTTTAAAAAGTTCTTAAGTCCTGGCGGTTGAATTGTAAAGCCTAATGGCATTGGGGAGTATTGACCTCTTCATCCTGTCTGAGGAGCATTGCATCGATAGTAACCTGTCGCTGAAACTGCTTCTCTGTCTCTGGATGGTGCTATGTAGAGGATGTTCAGAGTTATCCATAATTGACCGTAGCCTACTCAGCGCCCTTCGCTCAGCTACCGATGTTAAACTCTCCAGTACTTTGCCCACGACAGAGCCCGCCTTCCTTACCAGCTTATTAAGACATCCCCTGTGAAAACCCTTCCAACCCCTACACCACTCCCCATTTCTGTTAACACCCCCTGTGAAAACCCTTCCAACCCAGACACTCCCCATTTCTGTTAACACCTCCGATCCTTGCAGCCCTCACCATCTGTGAAAACCCTTCTGACCCTACACCCATCACCATTCTGTAAACCCGCCTCACCCCTCCGCCACTCGCCATCTCTGGAAAACCCTCCACCGTCCACCCCGGCGCATTCAGGTGACAGCTGACCCGAGAAAGACACCGACCGTGGCAGGTGGCAGGGCTCACAAAACACATTCACACTGGCTGATTTAGTAAACCTATCGATTTGCATGGTGATCTTCACTAAACCTCTTCCTACCTTCCCATCTTTACTTTCCCCCTCCACTTTCTGCTTTCCACAAGGATTCCGTTCGTCTCTTCCCACTAATCTCCCTCCTGGAACATATCCTTGCAAGCGAGGGAAGTTCTACACGCTCCCATTTTCTTTCCCTCTCAGCTCCATTCGTACTACCAGGTGAGGTAACACTTCACCTGTGAGTCTGTCAGGTTGATCTACTCTACCTGATGCTGCTGGTTCAGCCTCCGCTACGTCAGTGAGGCCCAATGTAGATCGGGAGTCCACTTTGTCAAGTACCTTTGCTCTGTCCACAACAAACGGAATTTCCCGGTCACAAACAGGCGAAAATCTGCAGATGCTGGAAATCCAAGCAACACAGGAGAAATCTTTTCAACGATTTCATGTTCCCTGGCCACGTTCATCTTACTGTCACTGTGGATACCCCGTTCATGTACACCTCCCCCTCCCACCAGGAAAGTCACAGAGCTCTCCGTTTCCTTCTGGACATCAAACCCAACGAGTTCCCCTCCACCACCACTCTCCTGCTCTTTGTTTCGTTTGTCTTCTTTGTTTGAGCTGAGCTCTACTCTCACTTCTTTCTGTCACCTTGCAGTGAACTGGTGCTGGTCACGTGTGTGAATGATTTGGAGGGGAATGCAGATCGAACAATTAGTGAGATTGTGGATGGCACCAGAACTGGTGTGTTGGGGAAGTGAGGGTTGTCTGAGGTTACAGTGGGGTGGAGACCAGCTGAGGAAGTGGGCATAGGAGAGCAGCGGAACATTACTGTTACTCAAAAACAGGTCTTCAGGGATTCAAAAAGACCATCATTCAGATGGAGAGACAGCTTCCTTTGGGGATCTGGATTCACCAGACAAGAATGGTGCTGTGGTTCAGCTCATCAGGTTGGAGGGAACCAAGACAGAATATAAGGTGTTGCTCCTCCATCCTGAGCGTGACGTCATCAATTAGGGGAACACTTCGACGAGCAGTTTCACGCCATCCGTTGCAAGCAGAACTTCCCAGGGCCAAACATTTTACTAGTGATTTCCATCCCCGATCTGACGTGTCGATCCACGGCCTCCTCTTGTGCCGCGATGAGACCCCTGTGATGGCATGAATGTTGACCTCGCCTTCCGATAGACCACCCCCACCCCCGCCTTCCTCTATTCCTCACTCTGACCTTTTACTTCTCACCTGCCTATTACTTACCCCTCCTCCCTCTCTCTCTCTCTCCTCTGATCCACTCTCCTCTCCGATCAGATTATTTCTTCTCCAACCCTTGACCTTTCCCACCCACCTGGATTCACCTATCACCTTCTAGCTAGCCTCTTTCCCCACCCGTTATTTTTTTTCTATTTTGGCTTCTTCTGGGTACATCCAGCACCCAGGGCATGCCCTTTTCTTCTGTTACTGTCAGGTAGGAGGTACAGAAGCCTGAAGACACACACTAGGAGATTCAGGAATAGCTTCGTTCCTTCTACCATCGATTCCTAAATGGACATGGTATCCTTGGACACGACCTCACTTTTTTAATATACTGTATTTCTGTTTTCTGCACATTTTAAAAATCTATTCAGTATACTATACTGTAATTGATTTACTTATTCATTTTAACAGCAGCATGATTAACTGCTGCTAAGTTAACAAATTTCATGCCGGTGATAATAAACCTGATTCTGATTCTGATTCCCCGTTGCTTCTCAGCCCTGCCGAAGGGTCTCGAGCCAAAACGCTGACTGTTTATTCTTTCTCATGGATGCTGCCGGAACTGCCGAGCTCCTCCAGCGTTTTGTGAGAGGAGTTTCGATCAAAAGGTTAGGTTCTCCCAACTCTTGCTGGGAGACCGGGTCTTCATAAGGAATTCGATGCTGACTGGGAAGTGTAAGTTGGCTGACTGCAGGGCCTGTGTTGTGGAGAGTTAGATGTCAAACGTACCAGTTTTCCGGGTGAAACCAGAGGATGAGAACGGACCTGTCAAAATTTCCAACGGAACCACCTTCTGCCTCTGGGACAAGAGTTGTGGGTTGACCCAGAGGCTACAACTAGTAAGAGGGTTCTGTGGCGACACGGAGCGACTGAAGGAGAGATTATACCGGCCCTCGCCCCTGAATGGGATACTATTTCGGAGGATGAGGAAGCCTTTGCAAACTCGCCACTGATTTAGGAAGAGATTCCTAACCCTTCTCACGGTGAGTGGTGAGTTAGATGAAATCGGAGGAGTGGGAGGATGTCTATCTGTGGACAGACTGGATTTCAGCGGGACACCGGGAAGGGATGAAGTGGGGCTCAGCCAAGTGGCAGAGGGGTCCGAGTTTCAGGAGGGGACGATTGACAGACCGGGGGCGACTTCGGCACGTGGACCGGAGTTTCTGAACCTGAAGAGGTAGATGATGGGGTAAGGCGGTCTCAAAGAACAGGAGACTAGGAGATAGGCTGGCCGATGGAGCACCGGGGGAACAGACTGTGGCAACTATCGCCTTGGTGAGCTGTGTCACTGCCATTTACACCTGGGTTAGTCTGTGTGCTTTGCATGAAGGGGTGGCAAATCATTCCAATGTCACACCAACATGATTAATTTTTGAGGGGGACAGTGTAGCACCCTGTTTCACTGCTAACACAATGTTCTTTCTATAGAAGGAGTGTTTGCGTTATGGTTAGAGATAAGGGGTGCATTGGAATGTGAGCTGTTCAATGAAGGGAGTGCGTTTCACGCCATCTGCCTGACGCCAGGGTGATCTGGGTGTTTGTTTGTGGGAGATGAAGGGAGTGCATTTCACACCACCTGCCTGACGCCAGGGTGATCCGGGTGTTTGTTCGCTGGGAGATGAAGGGAGTGCGTTCCACGCCACCTGACTGACACCAGGGTGATCCGGGTGTTTGTCCGGTGGGAGATGAAGGGAGTGCGTTTCACGCCACCTGCCTGACACCAGGGTGATCCGGGTGTTTGTTCGCTGGGAGATGAAGGGAGTGCGTTCCACGCCACCTGACTGACACCAGGGTGATCTGGGTGTTTGTCCGGTGGGAGATGAAGGGAGTGTGTTTCACCCCACCTGCCTGACACCAGGGTGATCCGGGAGTTTGTCCGGTGGGAGATGAAGGGAGTGCGTTTCACGCCACCTGCCTGACACCAGGGTGATCCGGGTGTTTGTCCGGTGGGAGATGAAGGGAGTGCGTTTCACGCCACCTGCCTGACACCAGGGTGATCGGGTGTTTGTCCGGTGGGAGATGAAGGGAGTGCGTTTCACGCCACCTGCCTGACACCAGGGTGATCCGGGTGTTTGTTCGCTGGGAGATGAAGGGAGTGCGTTCCACGCCACCTGACTGACACCAGGGTGATCTGGGTGTTTGTCCGGTGGGAGATGAAGGGAGTGTGTTTCACCCCACCTGCCTGACACCAGGGTGATCCGGGAGTTTGTCCGGTGGGAGATGAAGGGAGTGCGTTTCACGCCAACTGCCTGACACCAGGGTGATCCGGGTGTTTGTCCGGTGGGAGATGAAGGGAGTGCGTTTCACGCCACCTGCCTGACACCAGGGTGATCCGGGTGTTTGTCCGGTGGGAGATGAAGGGAGTGCGTTTCACACCACCTGCCTGACACCAGGGTGATCCGGGTGTTTGTTCGCTGGGAGATGAAGGGAGTGCGTTTCACAACACCTGCCTGACTCCAGGGTGATCCGGCTGTTTGTCCGGTGGGAGACGAAGGGAGTGCGTTTCACGCCACCTGCCTGACACCAGGGTGATCCGGGTGTTTGTTCGGTGGTGGATGAAGGGAGTGCGTTTCACGCCACCTGCCTGACACCAGGGTGATCCGGGTGTTTGTTCGGTGGGAAATGAAGGGAGTGCGTTTCACGCCACCTGCCTGACACCAGGGTGATCGGGTGTTTGTCCGGTGGGAGATGAAGGGAGTGCGTTTCACGCCACCTGCCTGACACCAGGGTGATCCGGGTGTTTGTCCGGTGGGAGATGAAGGGAGTGCGTTTCACGCCACCTGCCTGACACCAGGGTGATCGGGTGTTTGTTCGGTGGGAGATGAAGGGAGTGCGTTTCACGCCACCTGCCTGACACCAGGGTGATCCGGGTGTTTGTTCGCTGGGAGACGAAGGGAGTGCGTTTCACGCCACCTGCCTGACACCAGGGTGATCCGGGTGTTTGTCCGGTGGGAGATGAAGGGAGTGCGTTTCACGCCACCTGCCTGACACCAGGGTGATCCGGGTGTTTGTCCGGTGGGAGATGAAGGGAGTGCGTTTCACGCCACCTGCCTGACACCAGGGTGATCGGGTGTTTGTCCGGTGGGAGATGAAGGGAGTGCGTTTCACGCCATCTGCCTGACGCCAGGGTGATCCGGGTGTTTGTCCGGTGGGAGATGAAGGGAGTGCGTTTCACGCAACCTTCCTGACACCAGGGTGATCCGGGTGTTTGTTCGATGGGAGATGAAGGGAGTGCGTTTCACGCCACCTGCCTGACTCCAGGGTGATCCGGCTGTTTGTCCGGTGGGAGACGAAGGGAGTGCGTTTCACGCCACCTGCCTGACTCCAGGGTGATCCGGCTGTTTGTCCGGTGGGAGACGAAGGGAGTGCGTTTCACGCCACCTGCCTGACACCAGGGTGATCCGGGTGTTTGTTCGGTGGGAGATGAAGGGAGTGCGTTTCACGCCACCTGCCTGACACCAGGGTGATCCGGGTGTTTGTTCGCTGGGAGATGAAGGGAGTGCGTTTCACGCCACCTGCCTGACACCACGGTGATCCGGGTGTTTGTCCGGTGGGGGATGAAGGGAGTGCGTTTCACGCCACCTGCCTGACACCAGGGTGATCCGGGTGTTTGTCCGGTGGGGGATGAAGGGAGTGCGTTTCACGCCACCTGCCTGACACCAGGGTGATCCGGGTGTTTGTTCGGTGGGAGATGAAGGGAGTGCGTTTCACGCCACCTGCCTGACACCAGGGTGATCCGGGTGTTTGTTCGGTGGGAGATGAAGGGAGTGCGTTTCACGCCACCTGCCTGACACCACGGTGATCCGGGTGTTTGTCCGGTGGGGGATGAAGGGAGTGCGTTTCACGCCACCTGCCTGACACCAGGGTGATCCGGGTGTTTGTCCGGTGGGAGATGAAGGGAGTGCGTTTCACGCCACCTGCCTGACACCAGGGTGTTCTGGGTGTTTGTTCGCTGGGAGATGAAGGGAGTGCGTTTCACGCCACCTGCCTGACACCAGTGTGATCTGGGTGTTTGTTCGGTGGGAGATGAAGGGAGTGCGTTTCACGCCACCTGCCTGACACCAGGGTGATCCGGGTGTTTGTTCGCTGGGAGACGAAGGGAGTGCGTTTCACGCCACCTGCCTGACACCAGGGTGATCCGGGTGTTTGTCCGGTGGGGGATGAAGGGAGTGCGTTTCACGCCACCTGCCTGACACCAGGGTGATCCGGGTGTTTGTCCGGTGGGGGATGAAGGGAGTCAGTTTCACGCCACCTGCCTGACACCAGGGTGTTCTGGGTGTTTGTCCGGTGGGATACGATGGGAGTGCGTTTCACGCCACCTGCCCGACACCAGGGTGATCTGGGTGTTTGTTCGGTCGGAGATGAAGGGAGTGCGTTTCACGCCACCTGCCCGACGCCAGGGTGATCCGGGTGTTTGTTCGGTCGGAGATGAAGGGAGTGCGTTTCACGCCACCTGCCTGACACCAGGGTGTTCTGGGTGTTTGTTCGCTGGGAGATGAAGGGAGTGCGTTTCACGCCACCTGCCCGACACCAGCGTGATCCGGGTGTTTGCTCGGTCGGAGATGAAGGGAGTGCGTTTCACGCCACCTGCCTGACGCCAGGGTGATCCGGGTGTTTGTTCGGTCGGAGATGAAGGGAGTGCGTTTCACGCCACCTGCCCGACACCAGGGTGATCCGGGTGTTTGTCCGGTGGGGGATGAAGGGAGTGCGTTTCACGCCACCTGCCTGACACCAGGGTGATCTGGGTGTTTGTCCGGTGGGAGATGAAGGGAGAAGATGCCGGAGTGGAGAGGGT
The DNA here is from genome assembly GCF_048418815.1 of Hemitrygon akajei. Classification (NCBI taxonomy): domain Eukaryota; kingdom Metazoa; phylum Chordata; class Chondrichthyes; order Myliobatiformes; family Dasyatidae; genus Hemitrygon; species Hemitrygon akajei. The sequence continues at coordinate 3,485,504 of NW_027331923.1, forward strand.
ATAGTACTCCACCTGGAGCGGTGCCATGATCCGACGAAGGCCGGGGAGATCGAAGGAGGGGAAACCGTGAGCTCCAACTTGTGCACATCGGACCGGTTCGTTAAAATGGACCCTTTTCTCTTTTTGTTTGCTTTCTCTTTACTAACCCTTTAGTCAAATTATGATTTATAAAGCTATATCGTTTAATTTTGTATGGTGCACTGTCTGTTGTTGCTTGGTACTGATTTGTAACAGGGTAAAAGTCACGCAGCTTCCACTCAAGCAGGGGGTCTCGGGTGAGCTCACACCTCAATCTCACCTGCTTGGCGGGGCCAGAGATGGTTTTCCCCAGACTTACACAGCCAACAGAGCCCGAGTGTTTCACCGTCATCTCCCCGTTGCAGGCGAGCATCATCCCACCGGGAAGCACATTTGTTGATTTCTCTTCTGCTTTCAATACAATCCAGCCACGTCTTCTCAGCAAGAAGCTGCAAAGGATAGGCGTAGACAAATCCACTCTCTCCTGGATCACAGCCTTCCTGACTGATAGAGCCCAGTTTGTACCGCTGGGTGGTTCTCTGCCTGAGGTGGAGGTGAGTGTCAGTGGAGCCCCACAAGGGACTGTCCTGTCTCCGTTTCTGTTCACACTGTACACCTCAGACTTTCAGTACAACTCTGAGTCTGGCCACTTGCAGAAGTTCTCTGATGACTCTGCGGTAGTTGGGTGCATCAGAGATAGGCAGGAGTCGGAGAACAGAGAACAGGTGGATCGTTACAGAAAATATTTCCTACCAAATGCAATAAGCATACACAGCAGTTCATCTTTATGCGACACGTCATAGTCTAATAGTCTCTGCATTATTACTTCAAACATTATTATTGCACATTGGTATATTATTATTCTCTATTTTAGTAAAGTTTGCACACTGCTAAGTGTGTTTTGAAATGTTGCTGCCGTAACGAAAGAATTCCCCACTCGGAATCAATACAATATTTATTATTATTATCATTATTCTCTGGTCCTTTATCTCTTTCACCAATCTACTTTCCAGCTCTTTAAATCACCCTCCCCATCTCCCGGTTTCACCTATCACCTCCCCTGCGCCCACATTCTGACTCCCTCCCTTCCTGTCCAGTCCTGAAGAAGGGTCTCGGTCTGAAACGCTGGCTGTTCACTCCTCTCCATAGCTGCTCCCTGTCCCCAGCGAGTTCCAACAGCATTTTGCGTGTATTGCTTTGCATTTCTGCATCTGCAGATGTTCTCCTGTTTGATCAATGCGCACGCGCAGAGGTCGGAGGTCATCCCTACTATCACGCATGCGCTCAGTAGACGAGAGGCTCACAAGAATCGGACGCAGGTAGGATCAGGGCATCCGGGCCGCATTTTAGTCACCTGGCGTCTGAACCGCGATTGAAGGAAAATTACTGAGAGCTCCGGGCACACTGATCCCGCACCCCAGGACAGTCCCGGTCCCTTCCATCTCTCTCCGCCACACGATCCGTACCCGAACCGCTGGGAGCTTTCGGTCGATGAGCGCTGGCCGCGACTCCGCATGCGCATTGCTGGATACTCGGATGGCGGATAGATGGGTTTCTCATCCGTGATGCCTTCTGGGTGAAGCGGAAGCCATGGCTGATCATATCAGCGTTGTCCCCGTACTGTGAAAAGCATTGTGAGGGGATGTATCTCCCAAACACTGCCGAGCTCCAACTATGTAAATCGGAGGATTAGGAACTCGGAACAAAAATATAGTTCCTAGTTAATTTCATTCAATGAAAATGTCAATTAGTGCTGTATGGCCAAACAAAAATCCTTTAGTTCACTCTGGGTAAATAACACCTTTGTCCTGGATGACAAGTCACTTATGGGTTTCACATCACAAAAGTGCCACACTTCAAAGAGAATAACTACTGCCTTCCCCTTCATAGAAACGTAGAAAGCCGGCAGCACAATACAGGCCCTTCGGCCCCCACCGCTGTGACGAACTTGTCCGTACCTTAGCATTTACCTATTAGCCCTCTATTTTTCTAACCTCCATGTACCTATTCAGGAGTCTGTGAAACGTCCCTACCGTATCCGCTTCCACCACCGTCGCCGGCAGCCCATTCCACACACTCGTCACTTTCTGTGTAAAAAACATGTTCATTGGCATTTCCTCGAGTTCATCACTGTCAATCAGTTGGGAGAGGGGATCTGAGTAAACAGAACATCTCCAGGATCATACATGGAGTAACAGGGGCTCTTTGTAATGCTGTGGAACATGACCAGAACTTGAAATAGTACTAAAGGACACAGACAAGTTGAGCCAAGTCACAGATTGATTGAAGGCAGAAATAGCCTATCCTCATACAGAGAGGAATACAGTCAGAGAATTTGATGGTCAGTCAGGACGTCTGATACGTGCCTTGTTAGAAGACGAGGACCTCAAATATAAACATAGAAGTCTACAAAATATTACAGGTCCTTCAGCCCGCAGTAACAGGTAACCTATTCTAGTAACTGCCTCAAATTTCCATACTGTATAGCCGCCTATTTTTTCTAAGCTCCGTGTACATATCTAAGAGTCTCTTAAAAGACCTATTGTATCCACCTCTCCCACCATTGCCAGCAGTGCATTCCACGCACCGACCACTCTCTGTGTGAAAAACTTACCTCTGACATCCCCCTTCTACCTACTTCCAAGCACCTTAAAACTATGCCACCTTATGTTAGTCAATTCAGCCCTAGGAAAAAGCCTCTGGCTATCCACACAATCAATACCTCTCATCACTTTTTACACGTCAGTGAGGTCACCTCTCATTTTCTGTCGCTCCAAAGTTCACTTAAGCCATTCTCATAAAGCGTGTTCTCCAATCTATTCATCATGCTTGTAAATCTCCTCTACACACTGTCTATAGTATCCACATCCTTCCTGTAATCAGGTGACCAGAACTGAGCTAAATACCGTACTCCAAGTGGCATCTCACTAATGTCTGTAACATTACCTCACAGCTCATGAATTCAGTCCCGTGGTTGATGGCCGACACACCATACGCCTTCTTAACAACAATGTCAAACTGCATAGCAGCTTTGAGTGTGCTATTGACATGGACCCCAAGTTCTCACTGATCCTGTTCACTGCCAAGAGTTCTAACATAATATTATATTCTCTCTTCAAATTTGACCTACCAAAATGAATCACTTCACACTTATCTCTGTTGAACTCCATCTGGCACTTCTCATCCCAATTCTGCATCCTATTAATGCCGTGCTGTAGCCTCTTACAACTATTCACAATATCCTCAACTTCTGTGCCATCAGCAGACTTACTAATCAACCGTTCTACTTCCTCATCAAGGTCATTTATAGAAATTTCAAAGAAGAGCGTCCCAGAACAGATGCCTGCAGAACAACACTGGTCACCGTCCTCCTTGCAGAATATGAACCATGTACAACCACCCTTTCACAATTCCGGATCCGCACAGCAAGTTCTCCTTGGATCCATGCCCCATTATTTTCTGATTGAGCCTCACATGGGGAATCTTATCAAAAGTCTTACTGAAAGCCATGTACACTACATTCAATGTTCTACCTTCATCATTGTGTTTTGTTTTTTTATGTATGACCTGTCCTTGACAAAGCCATGCTGACTACCCCTAATCAGATTATGACTCTCCAAATGCTCATAAATCCTGCCCGCTGTCAGGATCTTTTCCAACAACTTGTCCACCACTGAAGTAAGACTCACTGGTCTATAATTTGCTGGGTTATCTCTACTCCCTTTCTTGAACAAAGGAACAATGTCGTCCAGTGCTCTAGTACTTCTCCTATCCCCGTTGATGATGCAAAGATCATCGCCAGAGGCTCAGCAAACTCCTCCCTCACTTCCCACAGTAGCCTGGGGTATATCTCAACTAGAGTTGAATGGGATAAAATTGTTATGCCAAAGGTCACAGCTCAACATGTAAAATAATGAAAGGGATAGATAAAATAGAGGCAGGGAAGTTGTTGCCACTGGCAGGTTAGACTAGAACTAGAGGACATCACCTCAAGATTCAGGGCATTTGGGATGGAGATGAGGAGGAACTGTTTTTCCCTGAAGTTGATGAATGTGTGCATTTCTCTGCCCAATGAAGTAGTGGAGCTTACCTCAGTAAGTATATTTCAGAGAAGGCTGGATGGATTTTTGCATAGTACGGGAATTAAGGGTTATGGGGAAAAGGCAGGTAGGTGGAGATGAATCCATGGTCTTATTAAATGGCGGAGCAGGCTCGATGGGCCGGATAGCCGACTCCTGCTCCTATTTCTTATGTTCTCACCACAGACTAAAATCTCTCCTGAAATACTGTCCTTCACCCATTGATGTATTTTGCAAATATTTCTACAGTTTTAAAATGACCGAACACTTGTGTACGGGAATCTTAAACACAGTAACATGTCAGTTTTGCTGTCTCTGTACAGATATTTAAGGAGTGACTAAATATTTTCTCTGCAGCAACAACAACAACAACACAACTGTTTTCGATTATTGGAGATGAAGAATTATCTCATCCCAGCTGGAAATGTGTTTTGTGTTTGAAATGAAGTTTTCTGTTGTAACTCAGTGAAATGCACTGGAACCGGGGTGCTGAGAACACACCAGCATTTGTTCACTGGAGATCAGTTCTTCAACTGCATTGATTGAACAAGGGTTTCAAACGTCTGACTTTCTGAATTGCCAGAGAATTGATCGCAGTGAGATAACATTCTCCTTCTCTCAGTGTGGGAAGGGATTCACTCACAGCCTACCCGCAGACACGCCAGTGAGTTCACCGTGGAGAGAGGCCGTTCACCTGCTCTGTGTGAGGGAGGGGAACTACTCAGTCATCCAGCCTGAAGATACATCAGCAAGTTCACACCAGAGTGAGATGCTCCACCTGTTCTGACTGCAGGAAGCAATTCATTCTGTCATCGATGCGAAAGATATATCCAAATATTCACCAGTGAGGAGACGTTTCTCAGAGTGTGGGAAGGCACTGACACAATCAACCACACTACAGAGACACCAGCAGGTTCACACGGTGCCATGGCCTTTCCCCACCTCTGAATGGCGAAACGGATTCATTTAGTCATCTCAACTGAACAAACGTCACTGAGTTCACACTGAGAAGATGCCGTTCACCTGCTCAGACTGTGGGAACGAGTTCACTTCGTCATCTCAACTGAATGAACGTCACCAGTTCACACTGGGGAGAGGCCGTTCACCTGCTCAGACTGTGGGAAGGAGTTCACTTCGTCATCTCAACTGAATGAACGTCACCAGTTCACACTGGGGAGAGGCCGTTCACCTGCTCAGACTGTGGGAAGGAGTTTATTTCGTCATCTCAACTGAAGGTACATCGGCGAGTTCACACTGAGAAGATACCGTTCACCTGCTCAGACTGTGGGAACGAGTTCACTTCGCCATCTCAACTGAAGGTACATCGGCGGGTTCACACTGGGGAGAGGCCGTTCACCTGCTCAGACTTTGGGAAGGAGTTCACTCGGTCCTTTAACCTACTGAGACACCAGCTGGTTCACACTGGGGAGAAACCATTCATGTGTTCTGACTGTGGGATGGAATTTATTCGATCATCTCAACTAAAGAAACATCAGCGAATTCACATTGGGGAGAAACAGTTGCCGTGTTCTGAATGTGGAAAGGAGTTAAATCGGTCAAACCAACTGAAGGCACATCAGCAAGTTCACACTGGGGCGAGTCCATTCACCTGCTCTGAATGTGGGAAAGGATTCACATATTCATCCAAACTACAGAGACACCAGCTGGTTCATACTGGGGAGAAACCGTTCACCTGCTCACTTTGTGAGAAGGGATTCACTCGGTCATCTCAACTGAAGGAACATCAGCGAATTCACACTGGGGAGAAACCGTTCACTTGCTCAGACTGTGGGAAGGAATTCATTCGTTTAACTCAACTGACCGTACATCAGCGAGTTCACACTGGGGAGAAACCGTTCAGTTGCTCTGAATGTGGGAAGAGATTCATTTGGTCGTTTCAGCTAAAGAAACATCATCAAGTTCACACTGGGCAGAAACTGTTCACTTGCTCTGAATGTGGAACGGGATTCAATCAGTCAAACCAACTGAAGGCATATCAGCAAGTTCACACTGGGGAGAGTCCGTTCACCTGCTCTGAATGTGGGAAGGGATTCACATATTCATCCAAACTGCAGAGACACCAGCTGGTTCACACTGGAGAGAAACCGTTCACTTGCTCAGTCTGTGGGAAGCAATTCACTCGTTTAGCTCAACTGAAGGTACATCAGCAAGTCCACACTGGGGAGAAACCGTTCAGCTGCTCTGAATGTGGGAAGGGATTCACTCGGTCATCTGACATGAAAATACATCAGCGAGTTCACACTGGGGTGAGGCCATTCACCTGCTCAGACTGTGGAAAGCCATTCACTCGGTCATCTGAACTGAACACACATCAGTGCTTTCACATTGGGGAGAAACCATTTATCTGCTCAGACTGTTCGCTGGGTCATCAGACTTAAAAATGCATCTGCGTGTTCACACTGGGGAGAGGCCGTTCACCTGCTCCGAATGTGGGAAGGAATTCACTCATTCATCCACCCTACAGAGACACCGGCTGGTTCACACTGGGGAGAGGTCATTCACCTGCTCTGAATGTGGGAAGGGATTCACTCAGTCATCCAACCTTCTGTCACACCAGCGAACCCACAGTGGGGAGAGGCCGTTCACTTGCTCTGTATGTGGGAAAGGATTCACTCACTCATCCACCCTACAGAGACACCGGCTGGTTCACACTGGAGAGAGGCCATTCACCTGCTCTGAATGTAGGAAGGGATTCACTCGGTCATCCAAACTACAGAGACACCAGTTAGTTCACACTGAGGAGAAATCATTTACCACCTTAGACTGTGGGAAGGGATTCACTTAGTCATTTGACTGGAAGCTACATCAGACAGGTCACACCGGGGACAGACCGTTAGAAAATAAGACCATAAGATATAGGAGCAGAAGTAGGCCATTCAGCCCATCGAATCTGCTCCGCCATTCCATCATGAGCTAATCCAATTCTTCCAGTCATCCCCACTCCCCTGCCTCCTCCCCATACCCTTTGATGCCCTCACTAATCAATAACCTATCTATCTCTGCCTGAAATGGACCCAGTGATTTGGCCTCCACGGCTGCCTGTGGCAAAGAATTCTGCAGATTCAGCACTCTGTGTCCGTTCTCTGTCATCTCCGTTCTCAAAGGACACCCCTCTATTCTGATGCTCTGTTCCCTGGTCGTAGACTCTTCCACCACTGGAAGCATCCTTTCCACATCCACTCTATCAAGCCCTTCCACAGTTTGATAAGTTTCAATGAGTTCATCCCTAATTCCTCTGCTGATACAAGCTCAGGCCGATTAAACGCCTTCATAGGACAATCCATTCAATCCTGGAATATTTTTTGTGAACCTACAGTGAACCTTCTCCAGTTTCAGCACATCCTTTCTAAGATAAGCGGCCCAAACCTGTACTCCAAGTGAGGCCTCACCAGTGATTACCAACTTTACAAATTACATCCTTGCTTATATATTGTAGATCTCTTGAAATGAATGTTAACGTTGCATTTGCCTTCCAGAACCACAGATTTAACCTGCAAATTAGCTGTTAGGGAATCCTGAACATGGACTCCCCGCGTCCCTTTGCACCTCAGTTGTTTGGTATTTTCTGTCCATTTAGAAGAAAAAGTCAACTTCTTCTGTCAAAGTGCATGAACACACACTTCCCAGCACTGTATTCCATCTGCTATTTCTTAACCCATTCTCCAATCTGTCTAAGCCTCCCAACATAAAACTACCTGCCCCTCCTCATGTCTTCATGCCCTATCCAAAGCTTGTAACAAAGCCAACAATTCCATCTTCCAAATTATTGGAATATAATGTAAAAAGCACCAGTCCAAGCACAGACCCTGAGTGACACCAAACTGAAATGGTTCCCATTATCCCCACACTTTGCCTCCTACCAATCAGCCAGGGTTCAATCCGTGCTGTAGTCTCCCCTGTAATACCATGGGCACACAGCTTGTTAAGCAGCCTCATGTGCAGCACCTTGTCAAAGGCCTTCTGAAAATCCAAGCGTACAACATAAACCGATTTTTATTTATCTGTCCTTCGGGTTGCGTTTTCAATGAATTCCACCAAGAGTTTCAGTTGTGGAAACAATTCTCCTTTGCCTATCCTGCTTGTTACTTCTTCAAAGAATGCCAACAGATTTGTCAGGCAAGATTGTCCCTTGTGGAAACATTGCTGACTTTGGCCTGCGGTCAGTGGTCGAGGATTAAAGTCAAGTCAAGTCGCTTTTTATTGTCATTTTGACCATAAACTGCTGGGACAGTACACAGTAAAAAAGAAACAATGTTCCTCCAGGACCCTGGTGCTACATGAAACAACACAAAACTACACGAGACTATGTGAGCCAACTCAAGGCTAAACTGGACTACGTAAAGCAACACAAAAACTACACTAGACTACAGACCTACACAGGACTGCATAAAGTGCACAAAACAGTGCAAGGCTGCACAATAATTAATTTAAAATAATTAATTGAAAAACAAGACAATAGGCACAGTAGAGGACAAATTTCAAGATAATAATAATTATGTAAATGTCAGTTTAGACTCTTGGTATTCAGGAGTCTGATGACTTGGGGAAGAAACTGTTGCACAGTCTGGATGTGAGAGCCCGAATGTTTCGGTACCTTTTGCCAGATGGCAGGAGGTAGAAGGGTTTGTATGAGGGGTGCGTGGGATCCTTCACAATGCTGTTAGCTTTGCGGCTGCAGTGTGTGGTGTAAATGTCTGTAATGACGGGAAGAGAGACTCCGATGATCTCAGCTGGCCTCACAATCTGCTGCAGAGTCTTACGATCCGAGACGGTGCAACTCCCGAACCAAGCAGTGATGGTTCCGACTCAGGATGTGCTCAGGATGCTCTCGATATATCCTCTGTAAAATGTGGTGAGGATGGGTGGTGGGAGATAGACTTTTCTCAGCCTTTGCAGAAAGTAGAGACGCTGCTGGGCTTTCTTTGCTATGGAGCTGGTGTTGAGGGACCAAGTGAGATTATCCACCAGGCGAACACCAGGAAATTTGGTACTCTTAACGATCTGAACGGAGGAGCCGTCGATGTTCAGCGGAGAGTGGTCACTCCGTGCTCGCCTGAAGTCAACAACCATCTCTTTTAAAGGCAGCAGCTTGCTGCATTTTTTTGTTGGAGCTTTGAGCTGTGGCCAATCAGCATTTGTATTTAATCAGAAAGAAGAACTTAAAGTTGGGCAGGAGCAAGTGGAGCGGTCAGTGTCAGAGTGAATAGAGTCGGAGTGGAGATTTTGAGGCTTTAGCTGTCAGTGATGATGGCCTTCAGTCAGAGAAGGTGTAATTAAGCCGAAGCTAAATTTTCCTCAGGGAGAACAGTAGAGATTATAGGTGGTGTAGTGGAAAACCCCTCTTGAGGGATGTAAGGAGGCAGGGACACCTCCAGTGTCCCTGATCATTACACCTTCAAGAAGTGGATCCGGCTACAACTTCTAACAATCTGCATTAAAGAGGCTGGAACCGGATGAACACCAGATCATTCTGGAGGCTTCAGGGGTGATAGATGGGATGTATAGAGAGGTAGTTGCACCCACAGTGCAGGACACAGGCAATTGGGTGACAGCCAGGGAAAGGAAAGGAGTTAAACAGCCACTCAGAGTACCCCTGTGGTCATCCCCTCAACAACTGTGGTATCATTCTGGATATTGTTACAGGCGGGGTGGGGAGGGACCCAGCAGAGGAAAGTCACAGCCGTTGGGTCTCTCACTCTTTAACTCAGAAGGGAAGAGGGGGGAAGAGTCGGGCTGTGTGATAGACGATTCATTAGTTAAGGAAACAGACTGGATTCTGTGGGTGAGAACGAGATTTCGGGATGGTATGTTGCCCCCTGTGTGCCAGTGTCCGGGACATCTCTGGTCGAGTGTTCAGCATTCTTAAGGAAGTTCAAGGGAAGCTCATCCAGGCTGGTGATCTCAGGGTTGCCACCTGTGCCACATACCAGAAACAGGAAGATTGTACAGTTTAACACGTGGCTGAGGAGCTGGTGCATGAAGGAAGGGATACGATTTTCAGATTATTTGAGCTAGCGAGGATTGTGGTTTGTACAGGACTGTGTTAGGGGAAAGTGGACAGGCAGATCTCACACACAAACACATGCAGTGAAGTGTGAGGGAGGAGAGTGAGAAGAGAAAATGGGGATGATGAGGATGGAGTTAGGGCTCCTTCACAAAGTCCAAGACTGACTCATAAACTCATAAACTCAAAGACAGGATAAGAACAAAAGGGAGAACTGCCAAGGAGGATGGCCGAGAAATATAGAGACACAGATTGTGGTGAGTGCTTGGAATGGGCTGCCGGCGGCCGTGGTGGAGGAGGAAACGACAGGGTATTTTAAGAGACTCCTGGATGGGAATGTGGAGCTTAGAAAAATAGAGGGCTATGGGTAAGCCTGGGCAATTCTAAGGTAAGGACGTGTTCGGCACTGCTTTGTGGGCCGAAAGGCCCGTATTGTTCTGGAGGTTTTCTGTGTTTCAGGGAGGTAGATTCTGGAAGGGTGCAATAATGATTCTGTTGTGATGGGTGATTCCTTAGAGCAAGGGGTTTGGATGGGGTGGAGTTTGTCAGGTGTGTTCAGGAAGGGTTCCTGCCACAACTTGTTGATAAGCCAACTAGAGAAGAGGCTGTGCTTGATCTGGTATTGGGAAACGAACCTGGTCACTGGGGTGGGGGAGCTCTTTGGAGGAAGTGATCACAGCTCTTATCTGCTTCACCATAGCGCTGGAGAGGGCAGGAGCACAGGTTGTGGGCAGGTATTTTCAGGGAAATTCACGGCAGAAATGTCTCAAATGTTCAGGGAACAATTGCATGGCGTTCAACACAGGTAAGTTCCATTGAGGCAGGGAAAGCATGGTAGGGTAAAAGAACCATGGTGTACAAAGGTTGTGGCAAATCTAGTTCAGAAGAACAGAAACGTTTATGAAAGCTTCAATAAACTACAATAGAGTTCTGGAGAGTTACAAGGTGACCTGGAAAGAGTTTAACAGTGAATCAGGAGAGCTGGAAGGGGCGATGAGAAGGCCTTGGCGAGCAGGGTTAAGGAAAACCTCAAGGCATTCTATAAGTTTGTGAAGAGCAAGAGGATGAGCAATGTGATCATAGGACCAATAGGATGTGATAGTGGAAACGTCAGCATGGAGTTAGATCACGAAGCTGAGGTACTTAATGAATGCTTTGCTTCAGGGGAAGGGACCTTCCCAATTGTAGGGAAGACCTACAGCGGATTGAAACACTTGAGCATACAGACATTAAGAAAGACGATGTGCTGGAGCATTGGAAAGATATTGAGTTAGATAAGTCGCTGGGACTGGGCGAGATATACCCCAGGATACTGTGGGAAACAAGTAAGGAAATTGCAGAGCTTCTGGCAATGATCTCTGCATTATGAACCAGCACGGGAGAAGTACCAGATGATTGGAATTTTGCAAATGTAGTCGCAATGTTCAAAAAAGGGAGTAGAGATAACCCAGGAGGAAATCATGGACCAATGAGTCTTACTTCAGTGGTAGGCAAGTTGTTGGTGAAGATCCTGAGAGGCAGAATTCATGAGCATTTTGAGACACATAATCTGATCAGAGATAGTCAGAATGGCTTGCTCAAGGGTAGTTCATGCCTTACAAACCTAACTGATTTCTTTGAGAATGTAGCAAAACAGATTGTTGGTGGTAAAATAGTGGATGCAGTGTACATAGATTTCAATAAGGCATTTGATAAGGTTCCCCATGCGAGGCTGATTCAGAATGTAATGAGGCAATGGGATCCAGGGACACCTTGCTTTGTAGATCCAAAATTGCCGACAGATGGCAATGGGTGGTTGTAGATGTTTCATTTTCTGCATGGGGGACCTTAACAAGTGGTGTTCCACAGTGATCTCTTCTGGGACCTCGACCCCTTGAGATCTTTATCAATAACCTGGATGAAGAAGTAGAAAGGTGGTTTAGTAAGTTTGCTGATGATTCCAAGTTGAGGGTATTGTTGATGTGTGAATTAACAGGGTTGTGTGAAGTAACAGTGCGACGTCAATAGAGTGCAGACCAGAGCTGAGAGGTGGCAGATGGAGTTCAACCCAAATAGGTGTTAAGTAGTTCATTTTGATTGGTCAAAATTGAAGACAGAATATAATATTAATAGTAAGACTCTTGGCAGTGTCCAGGATGAGCGAGATTTTAGGGTCCGTCTCCATCAGACCCCAAAGCTGCTCTGCAGATTGACCGTGTTGTTAAGAAGGCGTGTGGTGTGTTGGCCTTCATCAACTGTGGGATTAAATTCAAGAGTCCTCGGGCATAGTTTCAAGGTGTTTGGAAGTAGGTACAAGGGAGATGCCAGAGGTAAGATTTTCACACAGAAGGGAGTGTGGAATTCATTGCCAGTGAAGGTTGTGGAGGCAAATACAATGGCGTCTATTAAGAGACTTATACTGTGTTGGCACATAGAGTTTAAAAATAGAGGGCAGTACGTTAAGCACATTCTGGGCCGTTTCTGGAGTAGGATACATGGCTGGCACAACATTGTGGGCCCAAGGGCCTGTAAATATGCTGTAGTTTTCGATTTTCAATGTTCACTCTCTGCTCCTATCAGATTTTTCTTCTCCAGCCTTTGACCTTTCCCACCCACCTGGCTTCATCTATTACCTTCTAGCTAATCTCTTTCCCGTCCGATCATACCCCCCACCTTTTAATTCCGGTATTTCCCCCGTCCTTCTCAGTGCTGACGAAGGGACTCGGCTCGAACCGCGGTCTCTTTATTCTTTTCCATAGATTCTGACTGAGCTGCTGAGTTCCTCCAGCGTTTTGAGGGAGTTGCTTTGGATTTTCAGCATCTGCAGACTTTCTCGTGTTAATTCCAGGATTCGCCGACCGTGACCAGGAGATACAGTACACCAACCTGACAGATTCGCAGGTGGAGTGTTGCCTCACCTGGAAGGGTGAATGGAGCTGAGGAAGGAAGTAAATAGGAGCGTGCAGAACATACCTCGCTTGCAGGGATATGTTCCAAGAGGGAGATTAGTAGGAACAGGTGAATGGAATCCTTGAGGAAAGCAAAAACTAAAAACTGGAGGGGGGGGGGGGGAGACTCCGCCTACTGTCAGCATTTGCGTGGCTGCAATTAATTCTTCCTTTTCCCCAGTTTAAACTTTGAATTTTTACCTTTTATTTGTCCGATCTTAGAGGGGGATAGTTGTTACTACGTCACAATCTTTAAGAAGTGAAAAGCAGCTTCCTGAATCCAGCAATGGAAAAGGGAAAATAAAGTCAGAGGAAACACCGGCTTGGGCTGAGCGTCTGGAACATTTGCTGATGGGTCTCGTCAAGAAAATAGAGAACAACACGATAAAACTTGATGCTGCCTCTTCTGAGGTGAAGTCGTTACGAGAGAGTTTTCAATTTGTGCGGGAAAACATTATCTCCCTGAATTCTGAACTTAAAGCGGCGAAGTGTCAAATCGCGGAGATTTCAGCTCATTTGGAAAAGTCTCAACATAAGATTGTCGATTTGGAAGCAAGATCTCATCGGAATAATATTCGAATTGTTGGATTGAAGGAAGGATCTAAGAATGGAGATTTATTAGACTATTTTGCTAACTTGTTTCAATATCTGTTTCCGGATATTTTACCTCAATCTCCCGACATTGAAAGAGCGCACAGAATTTTCACTGTGAAATCTCGGAACCCGGATAAACCAAGGTCAGTTTTGGTTTCCTTTCTTCATTTTAAAGACCAAATCATAAAATATGTAAGGAAACGCAGAGTTTTTAAATTTAAAGGTTCTGAGATTCGTTTTTATGAAAATTATCCACGGGAAGTTATGGACCTGCGGTCTAAATTCGTTCCAACCATGAAGATAGCCTATGATAAGGGATTATTCCCATCACTTCAATATCCAGCCTGATTAAATTTATTTCCCAAAGATTCGACTCCACGTGTTTTTCTGGACTCCAAAGAGGCATTGGACTATGTTAACTCTATTCCGGTTGTAGCCGAGCTTTGAGTGGTTTTAGGACTTCTGAATAATTGTTATTTTGGAAAAAAGATAAGCTCTGAATATTTCTGATTTGCTTAAGATGTCCTTTGTTCGATCGACCATTTAAAGAAGATGTGAACTTTTTGATGTAAGTGATGAATAACTTTTCCGAAATCTGTTTGGTCGACTGAGCGAATTAATACAACGGACAGATTGTTTGATTACTTGTTTTGGGAGTGCTTAGTCGATAGGTAATTAGTTTTTTTTAACACAGTTTTTCATTGGGCGTGTCAGTTAAATGGAAAATGGTGCTGATTTTTCTTCACTGGAGAATACATACGCATTTTTCTCTTTGTTTAATTTTATTGTTTTTGCGTCTTTGGAGATTGTTTCTGTTTTTCCCAGATTGTTTTTAAGGATTAAGTATAAACATTTTTTTCCCTGAACGTTTATGCTGGATATGGGGAGACAGATGTTGTAGAGAAAAACTGCACAGTGCAGGCCCTTTGGCCCATGATGTTCTGCTTACCTTCCAATCTACTTCGTGAGTAATCTAATGCTTCCGTCCTGTAGAGAATTCTATTCGTTTTTCGTTATAATCCAATCTCTGAGTTTCTTAAATGTCCTAACTGTGTCTGCCTCGATGACGATCCCTGGCAGATCTTTCCACATACCCACTGGTCTATGAAAAAAAAACATCTCTGAGATCCCTATATTTTCTTCTGATCACCGTAAAATTGTGCCCTCTTGTATTAGCAATTTCAGCTGGGAATCTGCTCCATGTTTTAACGATTACCCAGCCTCACCAGTGTCCATTGTTCCAGCGCAATAATACTCTGTAAAACAATGGAAGGCATCAAAGCAAATTGATATTCAAATTGCATATATATCAGTTAGAAGCAAGGCCTGTAAGTGGGCAGAAGAACCAGTTAACATGACTTGGTATGGTGGTGTGTTTCTTTGTAGTGTTTGGCTTTTTTATATTTAGCATTTTTTTTCCTTTGCAGGTCTTTTCTATTTTAGGGCCGTATGTTGTTTTCTTTGTAACTTGGGGGAGTAATTAAGGAAAGCTTTTTAAAACCACTATAAAATGGGCAGCTCGCGGAGTCTCTCTCTTTTGTACTCTATGGGGAGGCATTTCGGCTTTTTTTGCCGAATTTCGGGCTTTTTGCGGTGGTGCGAGGATTGGGGATAGTTTTGATTTACAGAATCAATTGTCAGATTAATTTTAGTTTTATTTTTTGGTATTTTTTTCCCATTACGGAGTTCTGGAGCATGCGTATTTTGTGTATGGTTGTACTTATCACCACCAGTTTTGATTAGCCTGCACTGGTATGCGATCATTTATATGTTAAGTAAAATATTTTTATGGCACTTAAAGAGATAAATGTTATAAGTTGGAATGTTCGTGGTTGGACTCATCTCATTAAGCGAAAGAAGACTTCAAATCATTAATCGATTCCAACCCGATATAATTTTTGTTCCAGAAACGCATTTTCAAAAGGCGTGATCAAAATAGATTTTTTTTTAAAAGTAGCTGGGCCTTCAATTTCGCGATACTTGTCAAAATAAAACAAAGAGAGTATCTATTTTTATTAAATCTAATATTTATCCAAGAAGATATTCTGTCCGATATTAGGTGTAGATTTTTAATTGTTAAAGGAACAATTTGTAATAGATAAATTGTTCTGGTTAACCTATATGGACCTAATGTAGATGATCCTTTTAAAAATATATATATTTGCTTTATTGCGGGATTTAAATGATTATATGTTGTTAAAGGGTGGTGATTTTAACTGTGTTTATACTGTTTGCTTGAGAAGAGTTCAACCAATCAGCGGCTTTCGAGTTGTTCTAAATCACTTATTAACTCTTTTCTACTTAATTTTGGCCTGCTTGAAATTTGGAGACATTTACATCCAAATGATAGAGATTATTCTTTTTTTCACACGTTCACAAAAAATATTCGAGAATCGATTACTTTATAGTTGATCCCCGATTTTTGTCCAAAGTCCGGGAATGTGAATATGATGCTATAGTTCTTTTGGATCATGCACCTTTAAGTTTAGCTTTTGAATTCAATGATGTCGCTATTGCAAATTTGCCCTGATGTTTTTCAGAAAATTTATTACAAAGTCTGGACTTGGTCGAATTTATCGAGACTCAGATAGAAGTATTTTTTTCCTTTTTAACAATACCGAGGATGTATCGAAATTGATTATATGGGACACATTTAAAGCATATTTGCGGGGTCAGATAGTTTTCTATTCCGCTAAGCTTAAGAAACAGAAAAGAAAACAGAGTTAGATAAGATTCCAAACAAATTAAAGAGTTGGATAATACTTCTGCAGTCTCTCCTAACATTGATTTGTTTAAGCAGAGTTGAACTCCAATCACAATATAATTTGTTATTAGCTTATGCTATTGAAAGTAATATGCTTAAATTGAAAAGTCATTTTTATGTGTTTGGAGATAAATGTAATAAACTATGATCATCTCAATTAAAAGCAGCTAGAGCTAAAATACAAGTTTAAAAAATTCGTAAGGTAGATGGTAGTTTAGATATTAAATAAAAAATTCTAGACTTTTATATGAAACTTTATAAATCTCAGTTTCCAGTTGATTTTTAAAATGAATGCCTTTTTACAAAAGATTGATTTTCCTCAAATTTCAGTTGACGATCAACAAACTCTTGATGCTCCTATTGCTGAAAGCGAAATTCAGAAAGCTATTTTTTCAATACAATCTGGTAAAGCTCCTGGACTGGATTGTTATTCTGTAGGATTTTATTTAAAAAATTGAAAAATTGCTCTCTTCATATATGTTGGAGTTTGAATTTAATGTTAACATACTGGATTAACTTAAGGGGGAATTAAGGGGGAAGAAATGATCGTCCTGTTAAAGGTGTTCTGGAGGACTGTTGGGAACTTCACAAGAAGAGCGTTTTTAGTTTTGGGAGCTTGGTATCACGCTTGAAATATGTGTTCGTTGGGTTATGAAAAGTGTCCCACAGTCGCGTTCTCGGTAACCCCACCTTGTTTCTTTCAATGCCTTTATTTGATTATAGGATACACGATTTAATGAACTCCAACAATTCTCTTATGCCTGAGAATTTGTTAGTTCAGTATATATTAAGGAAATTTATTGAGATAGTTTAATCTTTGTACAGAAGGATCAAAATATAACTTAACTGCGAATGTTGGCGTTGCTGTGTTATGCGTGAATTATTGGTAACAATAAAGAAACAACCTACCAACCATTTATCAGGATTTACAACAGAATCGCTTGCCATCATTTCGTGCTTACAGTGGGTGGAGGAAATTTGTCCCTGAAAAGTTCTAATTTGTTCAGATTTCCTTTCGGTTTTGAAGAGCCTTAAAGCAGGTCATTCTCGCTTTAAGAATTATATTCAAAGATTTGGATTCTGTGTGTGCACTGATTTGGGGTGTATGAAGAAACGGTGAGCAGTCGGGTCCTGAGGAGTCGGTAGACCAGAGGGATCTGGGAACACAGATTCATAATTACTTGAAAGTGGCGTCACCGGTAGATAGCATCGAAATGATAGCTTTTGGCACATTGGACTTTATCAATCAACGTATTGAGTACAAGAGATGGGATGTTATGTTGAAGATGTTGATGAGGCCTAATCTGGCGTATTGTATGTAGTTTCCTTACCGGCCTGAAGGAAAATTATGAACAACATTGAAAGAGTGCAGAGAAAATTTACAATACGTTTGCTGGGACTTGAGGACTCGAGCTTTAGGAAAAGTTGAGGACTTTATTCCCTTTAGTGTTGGAAAATGAAGGGGGATTTTGCAGATTTATACAAAATTATGAGTATTGCTGACAGGGTAAATGCAGGCAGGATTTTTCCTCTGAGGTTCGGTGAGATGGGAACTGGAGGTCGCAGTTTAAGTGTGTAAGGTGAAATATTTACGAGGAACCTGAGTGGGAATTCCTTCACTCAGAGGGTGGTGAGGGTGTGGGAAGAGCTGTCAGTGGAAGATATGGATTTCATTGCAGAGAAGTTTGAATCAGTGTGTGGACGGGAGAGGCATTGGGGGCCATGGTCCAGCTGCGGTTATAGGACTTGGCAGAATAACATTTCGGTATGGAATAAATGGGCAAAAAGTGTTTGTTTCTCTGTTATAGTTCCCTCTAACTCCAAATGAAGTGTCGATGAAGGGGAATTGTTTGGGTCTGTTGTCAGGAAGAAAGCGGTGTTCTTTAAGGCTTTCCTGCTGGGGACAGAATTGAATTGATACTGGACATCCATGGTCAAAGTGAGGCGATCAGAGCCGGGGTTTGTAAAGTTGTTGAAGAGCAAACAGACACAGACACCCACACGCGCCCACAGGTAGGTACACACACACACACACGCACACACACACACACACACACACACACACACACACACACACACACACACACACACACACACACACACACACACACACACACACACACACACACACACACACACACTTACTTTCACATCTCCCTCTCCAGGTTTCCATTCTGTTCGGTCTGCATTCAATATTCGGCAGGTTTCAATCTGATTTCTCCCTCATTTTTCTGAGCACATTGAGTTCAGGCCTGGAGCCATCAAGCGCTCCTCATAGGTTCAGTCTCTCATTCCCTTTTCAGCCTCCCGAATGCATTGTGTAGAGACTGTCCGAGCTCTCTCCTCTTCAGAATTAAGCCCATGATATTTCTGTATCACTGACAAGCAATGCAATGCTATCCAGTTCCCTGAGCCAGTGTCCACACATCTCTCTGGTGTCCTGAAGGGTTTCCGCCACACTCGCCATTTGTTCTCAGTAGTCACACCATCACGACAAAGACTGAGAGCTGTCTGCTCGCTGGTCTCCGACACAACACTCACACACACACAAAGAGACGGACACACACACATGCGGACCCATATGAACACACAGAGATGCAGACACACTGAGATATTTTAATAAAGAATGCATTTGAAACTTTGAAATTCTTAAGCTGGAGGCAGATATTTTGCAAATTCTTTGAAGTTATTCATGCTGCGGGAAAATCTAATGTACATGTGGGGATGTCGTCGGGTTTGGGGGTGCACATGGAAATGGTGCAAACTGATTTGCGGATGTGCGCACATTTCAGGATGTGTCGGTGCATTTGGGGGTGCACACCGATTTCGGAGTGTAGGTGAATTTGGGGGTGACACTGATGTGGGGGTTGCATGAGCGTTTGAGAGTGAACACGGGTTTGGGTTTGCACACAGATTTCTGTGTGTCGGTGGATGTGGGGATGCACACTGTTTTGGGGTGTGTCTATTCTCAAGGTTATTTCATTGATATATATATATATATATATATATATATAACAAATTCACTTCGAACTTTGATTTTGCTATTTGGTTTCAGCAGCTATTCTGTGAATTGTTAGAAATGAGTCAATGAGTTGTGGGGGTATCGTGGGAATGGAGTGCGAACAGATCTGTCCTGTCGTTGGATTTTAGGGTGTTGGCAGGTTCGGGGTGAGCACGGAATTGGTGGTGCAGACTGATTTGAAGATTGCACTGATTTAGGGGTGTTTTAGCGAATATGGGGGTGCAGAGTTATTTGTGGATGAGCGCAGAAATAGGGGTTTGTCAGCGAATATGGGGTTGTCTGGATTTAGGGGCACCCACTGACATAAAGATGGGTTTGCGGAGATGCGCATATTTGGAAATGACAGCGGATTTGGGGTCGCACAAGGAATTTGGGATATGGAAGACTTGGAGGTGTTCATGGATTTGGGGTGTGCGCGATGTGGAGATGTGGTGCATCAAAAAGTTGTTTAATTTATAGATAATTTTGACAATAAATGCAGTTAGAACTTTGAATTTTGTTCTTGCTATATTATTAATGCGGACATGCTTGAAACGATGCTTGCTCTGGTATAATTTGATGTGTACGTCGGGGTGTTGGCGGGTTTAGGTTGCACATGGAACTGGGGTGCACACTGATTCGGTGGATACAGATTTGGGATTTGCGCTGATTTTAGGGGCCGTCAACGAATATGCGGGTGAATACGCAAGTTGACATGTGTTTGGTCTGTGAACTTTGTTCTTACTGTTTTTAAGGTGGCGGCAGCTATATTGTGAGATTTCGCAGAGATTTTCCTCTTCTGGGATAGGTGTAGGTGCTTCCTGCTCTAGGATAGATTAATGTGCAGGTGTACCTCAGATTTGGGGTGCGCTAGGATTTGGGAATATGCAGATATTTCGGAGTTTGTCAGTGAATGTGTGAGTACACAGGGACTTTGTGGTGTCAGTTGCTTTGGGGGTGCTCACTGATTTGAGGGTTGAATGAGGGTTTGCCGGTGAACAGGGATTTACGGGTGTACACCGATTTGCAGATATATGCTGTGTTGGGTGTGTTGGCGGATTCGGAGGTGAACACTGACATTGAGGAGCTGTTGGGTTTGGAGATGTGTCGAATCTCAAGGCTGTTTCTTTTAAAGATAAAGACGATATGAACTTTGACCTCTGTACTTGCTTTTCTTAAATGGAAGCAGCCATTTTGTGAATTATTTGAAATCATTCTTGCTCTGGGATAATCTAACGTGCATGTGGGACTATCAGCGGCTTCGGGTGCGCAACAGATTCAGAGGTGCAGACGGATTTGAGAATATGCGCGGATTTAGGTGTGCTTTGGAGAATATGGGGGTGCACAGAGATTTAGGAATGTTGGCGGATTTCAGGGTGAATAAGGATTTTGAGGGTTCGGTGGTTTTAGAGCATACAGTGGGCGTGTGTATATATTTCAGGGTTCTGAGGATTTGGACGTGTGACGACAATCAGAATTGTTTTATTTAGAGATGATTTGACAATAAATGCATTTTGAACTTTGAAGTTTGTTCTTGCTATTTTCCAAGATGGAGGCAGCCGTTTTGTGAACTATTTGAAATGATTTTGCTCTGAGATGATCCAATGTGCAAGTGTGTCTGCTGATTTGGAGCTCTGCCGAATCTCAGGGTTGTTTCATTTGTACACAGATTAATCATGAATGCAATTTAGATTTTGACCTCTGCTCTTGATTTTTATGGTTCAGGCAGCCATTTTGTAAAGTGTTTGAAATTGGAGTACGAGAGCATGTGCAGTTTGCGGGGACAGATGAGAAGGGACTGAAGCGAGGGGATGAATTGAATGGGTACGTGTATAGTCAGTCATGGTCAGGCAGAGACAATGGGTCGATCCAAAAAGAGACACAGAAGCACGCTACACACTTTCTTATCCGCCTCTCCAGTGCTCCGCCGTGTTCTTTAACACATACGTGGTGATATGATTGAAACATACTCAACCCCCTACTAGACTTTATGATCATGTATTAGGGTTAAGGGTGGGCCCTGGACGAGCACCGAAATGTTCTGACTGTGTCTAAGTCACTGAAGATGTTGGAGGGTTTTGTGGGTATGAAAATGCTTATTCACCATCACAAGCAAATCTTTTCTTGGCGACCCCCTCGTTAGAGTCCCTCAGACACAAACTAATCCAAATGTTTATTCTCACGAGGAGAATGGTAACAGTAGGTGATTCAATACAATTTTACTAGCTACAATGACATTATTTACTTCAATATTCTGTGTGTCTCAATTGGCTCCACTGAAGTACATATTTACAGTGGGAGCACATTGAATTGATAAGAAACCACTGAAGGTTCAGTCACCTTTGTTGGGGCAAACTAATTCACACAAACAGTCCAAACATTGTACTAGTTAATTATTTAATCGCAATCTGTCACATCGGGGATTGCACCCGCCTGACATAATTGGTTTGTAAATAATTTTAAAACAGTTATTTTTAAAACTGTTGAAATGTGTCCCTGTGGAGCCGCTAAATGGTATTAAAAACCGCAGGCATGTGCTGCCTTAACATTTCATTCCGAGAGATCGCCTGTAGCACAGTGGGTACAGGTCACTTGACAGAGAAAATGTCTGCATTGTTCGATAGGTACAGAAATGTGGAGAACATATTGTACGTGTTCATCGCCGTCATTGGAGTTCCTGGTGAGTGAGCAGAGCAATTCATGTTCGTTATTTCTGTGTGTTAACCATGTGAATATGTTCATGATCATTTGACAAGCTTCTAATTTGATGATCATTGTACAAGTATCCCTCAGAGATATTGATCTTGTCAGTTCAACACTCTGACTTTACATATTTAATGACAAGCGGAACTAAACTCCTGTCTCTCATCTAAATCACGGGATCGACTCAAACGTTGTTCTTGCCTTCAATGACACCTTGTCCAGAGTTGTCCCATTGTGGGGACAGGAAGCTCTCCCGCAGCTGGGACTGGGATGGGTTTACAATGTAAAGTTCACTGTTTCTGAGTTATTGATCAGAGAGAAACCCCGGTCCTATGTTTCATGTCTCCCTGTGGGTCTGATCACCTGAACCAGTATCCGCGGATCTGCTGACGAGAGTTATCGAATTGAACTGCGCTGTGGAATTAATCCATTAACGGAGCCACTCAGCCTCAGGTTACTAAGTTGTTCCTGCTTTGCCTCTGAGACGTGTGGTAAATTGGGGCACTGCTTCGACCTGAGGAAAAGTTTCGGCCGAAAACCGAAGTTTGTTCTATACCATGGATGCTGCCGGACCTGCGAAGTCCCTTCAGTTTTGTGTGTGTCATTCCCCTCTGTATCCCTTCTCGGCCCCATCAGATGCTGAGTTTCCAGGGGCCTGGTCAGTCACCGTTAAATCAGTGAAACCGGCCACGTCAGCGACTGGAATCGGTATCAGCACCGATCGTTGTTATTCATGCAGATCGCTTTTATCGCCAACGATTTTATCGTCTTATCTCCACACTGATTAAGGCAGGTCAAAGACACTGTGACCCATGTCTGATGTTAGATTAGCAGCCGTTCCTAGACTGTGGTGCTCCAGATCTTCAGCTGAATCCCAATCCCTTTGAGGAATGAGTTCAGTAATGCCCAGAACCTGTTCTGTCTTTCTCTCTCTCTCTCCCTCTGTCTTTCTCCAGTGAATTTAGTGGCGACTGTGATCCTGTCCCGGAAAAAGCGCGGCCTCTCTACCTGCACCACTCGCTACCTGGTGGCCATGGCAGCGGCGGATCTACTGACCGTTGTCACCGAGGTCATTTTGATTCGAAATAAATTGTATCACTTCCCGTGGAGTTTTCTGGACATCACCCCTGTGTGCAGTGTTATCGATATACTAAGGTTCACAGCCACAGACTGTTCTGTCTGGTTCACCGTCACTTTCACCTTTGACCGGTTTGTCGCCATTTGCTGCCAGAAACTGAAAACAAAATATTGCACCGGGAAAACAGCGGCTGTGGTTCTAACAACAACCGGTGTACTGTCCTGTCTGAGAAACATTCCCCGATACTTCAATATTTCAATATTCTGTTTCAGACAACGTGTTTCTTTGAAGCACATATTTACAGTGGAAGCACATTTAATTGGTAAGTCACCTCGGATGGTTCAGTCACATTTGTTGTAACAAACTAACTCCCACAAATGATCTACATATTATTCATTATTTTAATCAGAATCTGTCAACGCAGGGATTGTATCTGTCTGACGTAATTGGTTTGTAAATGATTTAAAAACCTTTATTTTTCAATCTGTTGAAATCTGTCACTGTGGAATTGCTAAATGGCTTTTAAAAACCCAGACATGTGCTGCCTTAATATTTCATTCCGAGAGATCGCCTGTCGCACAAAGAGACAAATCACTGCCCAGAGAAAATGCCTTCAATGTTCAATAGGTATATCAGTGTGGAGAAAATACTCTACATGTTCATTGCCGTCATTGGAGTTCCTGGTGAGTGAGCAGAGCATTTCATGTTCGGTATTTCTGTGTGTTAACTGGATTCATTTTAGAAGCTTACAACCTGATCTTCACTGCACAAATACCCATCAGAGATATCGATCCTGTCAATTTCACATTCTGAATTTTATTATTTAATAACAAGTGGAACTAAGTCTATTTTTCTCCTCTAACTCACGGGATCGAATAGAACGCTGTTCCTGCCTTGAATGACACCTTGTCCAGAGATGTCCCCGTGCTGGGGCCAGGGATCTCTCCGGGATGTTGCGACTGGGAGATGTTTGCGTTCTGAAGTAAACTTCTCCTAAGTTATTGATCAGAGGGAAACCCTAGTCCTGTGCTTCACGTCTCCCTGTGGAGTCTGTCACAGTCGGATTCCACTGTCTGTTGGTCAATAATTGTGTCTGATTACCTGAACTAGTGTTCACTGATCTGTTGCCGTGTGTTATCGAATTAAACTGCGCTGCAGAATTAATCCATTAACGGAGCAACTCAGCCACAGGTCACTAAGTGGTCCCTTCTTTCCCTCTGAAACCCGTCATAAATCGGGGCAGCGCTTCGTCCTGAAGGAGGGTCTCGACCCGAAACGAAAGCTGATTCAATTTCACGGATGCTGCCTGACCTGCTGAGTTCCTCCACTTTTGTGTGTGTTGCTACTCTCTGTATCCCTTCTCGGCCTCATCAGATGCTGATTTTTCAGAGTCCTGGTCAGACACAGTTAATTCAGTGAAACCGGCCCCATCAGCGACTGGAATGGGGATCGGCACCGATCGTTGTTGTTCATGCAGATCGCTTTTATCGACAGCGATTCCCCACACATCGTCTTATCCCCACGTTGAAGAAGACAGGTCAGAGACAGAGTTTACAGACCCTAGCATTCCCAAGTTTTAGCTAATGCCCGATCCCGTGTTAATTCCCAGAGAATGTTTTCAGTAATGCCCAGTGTCTGTTCCCTCTTCCAGTGAATTTAATGGCGATTGTGATCCTGTCCCGGGGGAAGTGCGGCCTGTCTACCTGCACCACTCGCTACCTGGTGGCCATGACAGCGGCCGATCTACTGACCATTGTCACCGGGGTCATTTTGACTCGAATCAGAGTGTATTACTTCCGGTGGAGTTTTCTGGGCATCACCCCTGTGTGCAGTGTTATCGATGTACTGAGCTACACAGCCACACACTGTTCTGTCTGGTTCACCGTCACTTTCACCTTTGACCGGTTTGTCGCCATTTGCTGCCAGAAACTGAAAACAAAATATTGCACCGGGGAAACTGCGGCTGTGGTTCTAACAACAACCGGCGTACTGTCCTGTCTGAGAAGCATTCCCCGATACTTCACATGGGAACCCAGAGTGATCATCGACAATGTTCCGTGGTTGTGTGGTACCAAGGAAAATTATTTCACTGACCCCTGGTGGGTGGGATATGACTGGCTCGATACGGTTTTAACTCCGTTGCTCCCTTTCGCTGTGATCCTGCTGCTCAACGCTCTGACAGTCAGACACATTTTAGTGGCCAGTCGGGTCCGTAAGGGGCTGAAGGGTCAGAGCAAGGGGGAGAACCGCAGTGACCCGGAGATGGAGAGCAGGAGGAGGTCTGTGGTTTTACTCTTCACCCTCTCCGGCAGCTTCATCCTCCTGTGGATGACGGCGGTTGTAAATGTCATACATTATCAGGTCTCAGGAAAAGGTTTCGAATTCAATGACTCTGAATTGATCTTTCACTATTTCGGATTTTTCCTGCTGTATTTCAGCTGCTGCACGAACACATTTATTTACGCGGTGACACAGTCGAAATTCAGGGAGCAGGCGATCAGCGCGGTGAAATATCCCGTCACTTCGATGTGTTACGTATTCAGGCAACAATAAATATATGTGAGTTAGGCAAGATTTCTTTTTATAACAAATAACACGTTCATTAAATACTGAAAACAAACCCCCCAAAAGTAAACAAACACTAACGTAACCGGAAAACAGCTGCTGTGCGGCAGCTTAACAGTTCTTAAAGCGATGCAGCTCAAACAGTTCTTAAAGTGATGTTGCAAAAACAGTTCTTTAAAGCGATATTGCCAGTTCAAAATGCTCACAGGCCATTTAAAAGGAGAGACTTTTTAAGGCGATTTAAATTCTCTTCCAGGTCGTTTTTCTTCAGTTTCCAATGTCGAACTCTTCCCACGAAGAATTTTATGAAACGTAACGGCTTAAAGGCATTGACCTTTCTTTTATCACACTGTCCTCAATCTTCTGCTATCCCGCAGAGATTAACACGAGAACAGTCAATGAATTCCTTTCGAATAAGGTTCAAATAAGGTCGAACCTGTTTCACCGTCGAAAATCGATTCTCCTCGATCTTTAACTTCCGAACTCCGATCTTCACTCTCCACTAGCAGTATTGTAAATAAACTGCTGGCAATGACCTTTTAAACTTTAGACATTAGATAAAACTTCATCTTTCAACTAAACTGCGTCATCCCATTAAATCACACAGTGGCATGAAGTCAACGGCAAATTCAGCCACGAACTGCCCCACCCCACAGGGAGGGGTCGTTCTCTTATACCCTGTAAAAAAAACCTGTCACATGATCTCTACTGGCGGGAAAATGACGTTACTCCACCATCACAAGACCATTACCTCAAGTCCAGTATAGCTTCCACCCCAGGCACGTGACAAGGGTACCACTGTCACGTGTCACGGGTACGTAACACCTCCCTCCAAAAAAGCATTTTTGGTCTGACAAGAACAAAAATTTTAACAATTACTTACAAGAAAAACAAACGTATAAATTATATTACATACACAGTATACAATACCATCATATAACATCTTACCACTCACAATACAGTAGGAGTGTTACAATTGAAAAAAAACCACTCCATAAAAAATTACATTGTACATTCAACATCGAGATAGACAATCAGCAACCACATTATCGTTACCTTTAATATGAGTTATCACAATATTGTACTCTTGTAACATCAAACTCCAATTTAATAATCTTCTGTTTTTGTTTTTCATCTTACTCAGAAAAACTAACGGATTATGATCAGTGTAAACAATAAGTGCTTTTTGAGTTGTACCAACATATACCTCAAAATATTCTAAAGCTAAAACAAGAGATAACAATTCTTTCTCTATTGTCGAATAGTTTCTTTGATGCTTATTAAATTTCTTAGAAAAGTAAGCTACTGGATGATCAACCTCATCACCCTCATTCCTTTGCATTAATACTGCTCCCGCAGCCTCATCACTAGCATCTACAGCTAATGAAAAAGGTTTTTCAAAGTCAGGTGCCTTAAGCACAGGTTGTTGAGATATCATTGTTTTCAATTTTTCAAATGCTTCTTGACAAGGCACTGTCCACACTATATTCACATTCTTCTGCAAAGGGTTAGTTAATGGAAGGGCAACATTAGCAAAAGTCTTACAAAATTTCCGATAATATCCTACCATTCCCAAGAATCTTCTGAGAGTTTTTTTACCCGTTGGAGTGGGAATCTCTAAAATTGCCCGAACCTTTGCCTGAACAGGAGCTACCTTACCTTGACCCACAACATAACCAAGGTAAGTCACAGAGGCATGTCCAAATTCACTCTTAGCTAAACTAATAGTTAAGTTAGCTTTTGAAAGCCTTTCAAACTATTTCTCCACTGCAATAATGTGTGCTTCCCAAGTATCATTTCCTGTCTCTAAATCATCAATATAAGCATCAGTATCTTTCAATCCCTGAATCACAGAGTTAATCATCCTCTGGAAAGTACCTGGGGCATTCTTCACCCCAAATGGAAGAACATTATACTCATATAACCCAGATGGAGTTACAAATGCAAAAATCTCTCTACCTCTGTCCTTTAATGGAACACACCAATACCCTTTCAATAAATCAATCTTTGTAAGGAACTTTGCTTTTCCAACTTTAACTACACAATCAACTACTCTAGGAATTGGATATGCACCTGTTTTCGTTACAGCATTCACGTTCCTATAGTCCGTACAAAACCTAATACTACCATCTGGTTTTGGCACCATAACACATGGCGAACTCCAATTCGAGTTAGAATGTCTAATATCATTCTCTAACATGTATTCAATTTCTTTCTCAGCAAGTTCACATTTTTCCATATGCATCCTATATGGATGTTGTTTGATAGGTTTGGCATCTCCAATATCTACATTATGTGAAGCTATAGTAGTCCTTTTCGGAACATCTGGAAACAAATCCTTATATTTAAAAATTAATTCCTTCGTCTACTGTTTCTGCTCAAGCTGTAAATGTGCTAATTTCTCATCCATATTTTCCAGAATGGTTGAATTTGGTAACCGAACAGAAACAATGTTGGATTTAGAATGAAAGTCAGATGAATCATCTGTGTTCCTAGTTAAATCAAACTCATTCTCACTACCCACAACAGTCACAGTATCAGATTGTTTCTCATAATACGGTTTAATCATATTTATATGGCAAAGTTGTGTTGACCTTCTACGATCTGGAGTTTTTATTACGTAATCCACATCATTGATTTTAGACACAATTTCATAAGGACCATGAAATCTATCTTGTAAAGGATTTGTCTGCACTGGGAAAAAACCAACACCTTATCTCCAGGCTTAAACATCCTCATCTAAGTTTCTTTATCATACCAAGTTTTCATTTTCTCCTGAGCCAACTTTAAATTTTCCTTAGCTAAGCTACAAGCTTTATGTAACCTGTACTTAAATTTCAAAACATAGTCCAACAAATTAGTGTGTACTTCCTTACTAATCCACCGTTCTTTCAATAAAGCTAAAGGTCCTCTAACTCTATGCCCAAACACAAGTTCAAATGGACTAAAACCTAAAGATTCCTGTACCGATTCCTTTACTGCAAATAAAAGGAGGTTTATACCCTCATCCCTGTCACTTTCATTTTCCACACAATATGTCCTAATCATATTCTTGACGGTAGAATGAAACCTCTCCAAGGCACCTTGCGATTCTGGATGGTATGCAGACGAAGTGATTTGCTCAGCTCCCAATTTATAAACTATCTGTTGAAACAATCCAGACATAAAATTACTGCCCTGATCAGTTTGTATTTCCTTAGGTAATCCAAAATAAGCAAAGAATTTTATAAGAGCCTTTGTCACAGTTTTAGCTTTTATATTCCTAAGTGGTAATGCCTCTGGAAACCTAGACGAAGTACACATGGTAGTCAACAAATACTGATAACCAGTTTTAGCCTTTGGTAGTGGACCAACACAATCTACAATAACTTTAGAGAACGGTTCACCAAATTCTGGAATAGGTTGTAATGGAGCTACTGGTGTAACTTGATTTGGTTTACCCACAATTTGACAAGTATGGCACGTTTTACAAAACATCGCCACTTCTTTTCTTAGACCAGGCCAGTAAAAATGTTTTAAAATCTTGTCCACAGTTTTCCTTACTCCTTGATGTCCACCTAAAGGCACACTATGAGCTAAAGTCAAAATCTCATTCCGATAAACTTTAGGAACAACTACCTGGTAAACAACATTCCATTCCTCACTTGCAGGAATTGTAGGTGACCTCCACTTCCTCATCAACACTCCTTTTTCCAAGTAATATCCTACTGACACCTTCTCAATTTCACTATCTAGTAAAGCTTGTTCTCTCAATTTTATAATCTCAGGATCTCTATTCTGCTCTGCTATCATCTCCTTCCGAGATATAGATAAATCCTCATAGTCAGACATACTCCCAGAATCCTGTTCAAACAACGAAGGTAAGAAAGTCTCTGACACATCCTCAAAACTCGAATCCTGAGTTGAACAGTCATGAGTAACAACCTCATTCTGCACATCAATCTTTTTAGCCATAGCTCTAGTCACAACACAGGAAGAATCTGTGTTAGAATTCATCGCTGGTTCCTCTGACTCCATTGGCAAATGCACTTCAGGAAAATCTTGTCCATCTGCCAAGTCATTACCTAACAATAAAGAAATACCCTTCACAGGTAAGCTATCCTGTAATCCTACTTTAACAAATCCTGTAACTAACCCTGACTTTAAATTTACTTTATGTAAATGTACAGGCATAAAATCACTCCCAACACCTCTTATGTAATTTACCTCACCAGTATCACTCTCTTCATTAAACTTCAACACACTGTCTAACATCAGTGATTGAGAAGCTCCAGTATCCCTTAGGATTTTTATTGGCACCAGAGTAGATCCTTCTTTCAAGGATACAAACCCTTCAGTTATAAAATGATCATATTCCTTTCTAACTTGGTCAGACTCTAACAAAGCCTCATTTGTGTTTATCAAACCCTGTAACTTTACAGGTGCTTCAGTATGATGCACACAAGCATTTGGAACTGCTTCCTTCTCTTTCTTTTTCAGTTTGAAACAGTTAGCTATTACATGGCCAGGCTTCTTACAATAGTTACAAATAAGACCAAACTGTCTTTCTTTCACAGGTTTTCCTTACTCCTTACCTTTCTCATTAACCTCTGATTTAATTTCTGATTTACCTTGAGTCTCCATGTTATTTTTCCTCTTAAAAATTCTGCCCTGAGGAAATTTATTCTTATGGATTAAAACATACTCATCAGCTAATCTAGCACAGTCCTGCAATTTTAAATCCAACATTCTTTTAAATCCCTCCATCAAAATCAGCTCTCTCAATGTATCATAGTCCCCATTTACATTTTTAGAAGAAACCCATCTCTCAAAACACATAGCTTTATCATAGGCAAATTCCACGTAAGTCTTTTCCACAGACTTTTTCAAACTTCTGAATCTTTCCCTATCAGCTTCTGGGACTAATTCGTACGCTTTGAGAATATGCATTTTCACCATCTCATAATCAAGTGCTTGCGCAGCAGTTAAAGCTGTGTAAACTTGTTGTGCTTTACCTTTAATTACACTCTGTAACAACACGGGCCATTTATCTTTTGGCCACTCTGACATCCGAGCAATAGTTTCAAAATGTTGAAAATATTTTTCCACTTCTGTTTCACTAAATGGAGGGACCAATTTAATTTCTTGACTAGCAAGAAACGGTTTTTTAGAACCAGAAGACTGTTACCCAGACCTTAATTCCTCCATTGCATATTCAAATTCCCTCTGTTTTAGTTTAGCCTCTAATTTACAACGCTCTAACATCATTTGTTCGATTTGCAACTGCATCTCCAGATTACTTATTGGAAACGATTCTAAAACCGAATCATCCAAAACACCCGAATCCACATAGTGAGACGTGATTTTTCTCTGTATTACAGCCTTAGGAGTAGTCTGCAAAATACCTTTAAGTTGCAATCTACTGGCTATCTCAGACACCTCAGTCTTTTTCACCTTCGCTAACAACTCCGCGCCTGGCGAATCCAGAAACGCATCAATATTCATCGTTGCCGAATACCACTCACAAGCCAATCAAACAAAAGAATCGAGTAATCACCGTTTCCAAAACACCGACTCAAAATTCATCAAGCATTTAAACACAAACAATCCAATCCCGGACGAGCCCCCATATTTATATTACGTATTCAGGCATCAATGAACAGATAGGTTAGGCAAGGGTTTTTATAACAAATAACACGTTTATTACACACTGAAAACAAACCCCCCAAAAGTAAACAAACAGTAACGTAACCGGAAATCAGCTGCTGTGCGGCAGCTTAAACAGTTCTTAAAGCGGTGCAGCTCAAACAGTTCTTTAAAGTGGTATTGCCAAAAGTTCAAAATGCTCACAGTCCATTTAAACGGAGAGACTTTCTAAGACGATTTAAATTCTTTCACGTCGCCTCTTCAGTTTCCAAAGTCGAACTCTTCCCACGAAGAATTTTATGAAACGTAACGGCTTAAAGGCACTGACATTTCCTTTATCACACTGATATCAATCTTCTGCTATCCCGCAGAGATTAACAGTCAACGAAATCATTCCGAATAAGGATCAAATAAGATCGAACCTGTTTCACCGTCGAAAATCGATTCTCCTCGATCTTTAACTCCCGAACTCCGATCTTCACTCTCCACCGATTCTTAACCAACAGTATTGTAAAGAAACTGCTGGCAATGACCTTTTAAACTTTAGGCATTAGATAAAACTTCATCTTTCAACTAAACTGCATCATCACATTAAATCACGCAGTGGCATGAAGTCAACATGGCAAATCCAGCCACGAACTGCCCCCCCCCCCCCTCACAGGGTGGGGACTTCCTTTTATAACCTGTAAAAAAAACCTGTCACATGACCTCTACTGGCGGGAAAATGACATCACTCCACCATTCACAAGACCATTACCTCAAGCCCAGTATAGCTTCAACCTCAGTCACGTGACAAGGGTACCACTGTCACGTGTCACGAGTACGTAACAGCAGCATTATTCACAATATGTTTCAGTTTTTATCTGCGTTATACGTATGATTACTTCCGTGCGTGATAATTTAACAATTATGCTTATTTATTCTGTTCCTGGCGGTATGCGAGATCAGAAAAAGAAGCAGCTGTGAAAAGCTGTAAATGATGGAGACTCGTTATTTTTATGTGCCCCAGCGTGTTTCATTATCTGCATCATTGAACACAAGCTGCACCTCTTTTCATATTTAAGTTCTTTTTCCACTGCACCACGGACAATGTCCGGAATTATTTTTGTGTAAACTAACTTAACGTGAGTTAATTCACTGAATACCTTGTGTGCACACCGGCTAATATCCCTGACTCTCCTGTAAAGTCAAATCATAGCAAAGGTATGACCCGGGCAAAGGAGTTCCTCCTTGCCCCGATTCACTCGCCACGTGTTTCACACAGGGTTGCTCACGTTAATATCCGTGATAGTTATTCTTCAAAGTTAATGCTACTAGCACAGACGAAGTGTCGACTTTTATATCCATTCCTTGTCAATTCAAATATCGCATTCCTGTGTCATTGACCACAGGTCATTTGTCTGCCCCGTAATACCTTGCTATTGGTTCTGCTCCAAGCCAGCACCTATTTATTGCCCTCTTCCCGTCAAGTGACAGTGGATAATTTATGGCTCTTTGTTTTCAATCAGCAATGAGCTCGAAGCACTCCGGGCAGGCCCCAACCCCAACATTCACAAATATGCATGTTATATCCAATCAAAGAACACCTTACAAATGACTTCTTATTTGGAAATGATCCCCAGTCCTTCTGATTACTTGCAGTATCATTATATCTCTTTTAAAGTGTTACGTACTCCGTAACTGGTTGTCAGATCAGCAAAGGTAGCTGTATCCGTTGGAGTCTGGTGGTACTATATTCAAAAGTGTTTATTAGTAAAGTAAACAAAATACCAATAATGCAAATATACATATAACACAAGTTAGCAATAATAAACCTAAAAGTGTATGAATAATAATAAGCAATAATAAACAAGCTGTATCGATGTCTAGGAGTAAATGAATTGTCATAGAAGAGTATAAAGTTCAGTTCAGTTCATGTGTGCTGAGGTAGGTATAGTTGTTGTGTGGTAATCGTTGGAGAGAGAGAGAGCGAGACTTTAAGCAGCTGCAGTCAGCAAACTTTCCTGTTGCCTTTTGATTCCGTTGCACCGTTGTTGTGGTGGTCATTCAGCTATGACCCCTCCGTCCTTCAGCTAGACCAGGGGTGTCAAACTCATTTTAGGTCACGGGCCGGATTGAGCAAAATGCAGCTTCATGCGGGCCGGATCAGTCGGACGCGTACGAACGCAGCTTTCGTTGCCTCCATTTTTTCAGCCTGCTCTCATGTGTCTCAGTCTCTGCTATAACTACAAAGTGTTTCACTTTACAAATTCCGTTTCTTATGAAGAAGACTACCGAACAAGACTGCCGAATAAACACTAAAACCCCTGAAAACCTGGTACCTGAATAAACTCAGCATTAGCCATATCATACGCCATAGGCGCTTCGATTAGTGGGGCCATCTTTAATAGTAATTAGATATTATCTCGCGGGCCAAAGATAATTCAACCGCGGGCCGGATTTGGCCCGCGGGCCTTGAGTTTGACATATATGAGCTAGACCGTTCTTCTGTGGTGGACTCGTCACTCTGGAATGAGTGGACACAGATACAAGACCCCACCGACCCTGCTGTCCCACTGAGAGATATATTGTGGGTTCACAACCACTCAATCAGTGGCTCCTCGTGTGGCTGAAGGGTGTCTCTCCAGACCTGTCTTTTATCCCTACTAACGGGGTCTCATCTACCCATCCACTCAGTATGACTGTGCCCATCAAATCAGGCCACTCTTGCTGTCTCCTGAGGAATGTTAACGAGAAAAGTAACGTCCTTGTAGCGTAAGTAAATAATCCAGGAAGAGCCACAATACAATAAACCAACAGTCTCTCTCTCTCCCATCTTATCTGTAGCAAATGTTCGTGCCTGTGTTTCGTCTCTCTCTCTCATAAGCAGCATAGCAACATTAACAGTTCATGGTTCTCAGGGAGGATGGTTAACTCTGCACCCCATTGTCCATCAGGTCCGTTCATCACTCATAACAAAAGCATTCAACGAACCCAGCCTGTCAAGCTCACAAAATGAAGAATAGAGAGTCTTCACAAAATAGCAGCCTCCATCCCCAAGCATGCGGCAGAATCAAAGACAATTAGTCTGTCTGAACCACTGTTCTTGATGAATTTGTACTCGCTGATTTGTTGATTGACATTATTTCTGGCCAACATCTACCTCCTCTTGATCCAAAGATATTTATCTGAGGATCTCTCTTTTCCTCTATTCTGTTGACTATCCGTTGGATTTCCCTCTTCCTTTCTCCCTATCTCCCCATCTCAAACCACAACCAGCACCACCTCGAACACTCTGACATCTCCACATCATATTATCCCTGAGCAAGAGCTCCCAGAATCTGTGCCGCAATGTTACAGCCTTCAGATTCGACTTACTTCAGAATCCGCAGATACACCAATATCATATATAAATGACACAAATTTGATTGTCGTTACAGCCACAAATCCACCGACACCCCAGATCCGAATGGACCCACAAAATCGTGTGCAACATCAAATCCGTCTGACCCCCGAATACGCGTTCCTCCGCAAGTCCGTGTACACTCCAAAGTCAAAGCACATCCACAAACCTTCGCACGAAATGGCTGCCTCCACCAAAAAATACATGTCACAACTCCAAATCCGCAGCCACTACGGCAGTGTGAGAACAGCGAAATTCGTAAACATCCCTATTTTGTGTACACCTCTATATCGGCGGACACTGTATCTGTTCGCATCCCTCAAACCACTATTTCATCGACGACACCGTCTTAAAAGTGTGAATCCCAATTGGGGAAATGACACCACCACATGCACATTCGAGATTCCAGAGCCCCACCAACAAGTATATTGTTAATAGTCTGAAGCGCATTGATTATGGAATCATCTATAAAGGAACCAAACCTGCTTGTAACGCCGTATCCGTGTGCAACTACTAAATCTGCGGCCATCCCCAAATGCACATGAACCACCAACAGCCAAGGACACCTTTCATTTTACAACAAACCTCTAAAGCTACTCAACCCCCAAATCAGTGCGCATCCCCAAATCATGTTCACCCCCAAACCTTGTGCGCACCCATATTGGCAGTGACTTCCCTAATACTGCGTTATCCCCAATGAGGGTTCGCTCCCCGAACCCGCTGACACGCCCGCATGCAGAAAAGATTCTTTCAGAGCGACAATCATTTCAAACCCTTTAGAAAATTGTTGCCTCGACAAGAAAGCACCCGGAAATGCTTTGCAACTCCAGATCGACCGGCACACCCAAACCTTGGTGCAACTTCAAACAAGTGTGCACTCCCATATTGAATCACTAAATGCGTGCGTGTCCCCATCTCTGCCGACACATTCATAAATCTCCAAAATCCCCAAATCAGTGCGCACCCGCTTATTCTAAAATACACCGATGAGAAACCCGAAATACATTTTCATCTCCAATTCGCCGACAATCTGCGCTGCCGCCAATTCACTGCGCAACTCGAACACGATCACATAGACATTATTATCCCAGTCTAAGAATCATTTCTTATCAACATATTCATAATTAGAAAAAACATGAGAAACGTGAGAATTCCAAATCCGCGGACATCACAACTGTATGAAAAACCCGAAATCTGTTACCATCCCCATATTGACGTACGCATCACTAAATCTGTTCGCATCCCCAAACCAGTCTGCATCCTTATATTTACCTACACCGCCCCAAATCTGCACAATCCCAAAATCCGTGTGTGCCCAAATACGCTGACACCCGCACAAGCATAACAGGTTATCTCAGAGCAGGAATAATTTCAAACACTTCAGAAAATGACTTTTTTCGACATTAAAATCCACACACACTCCAATTTGGTCGACACGGTCAAATAAAAGTGTAACCCCAAATCCGTGTGCACCCCCATATTCGACAAGACACACTTAAAACTACGAGCATCACCAAACCCATGTGCACAGACCCATCATTTCTCCATTATTTGTGCACCCATTATTTGATGACACATCCCGAATTATACGCAATCCACTGAGCAGTGCGCACCAACATTTTCTGGAATGAACCACTAAATCCGTGCATTCCCGATATCCATGGGTACCCCTAAATCTGCCTGACAGAATACATTAGAACAGGAATCATTTCAAACAGTTCATCAAATGGCTGTCTCAACATTGAAGATCCCCGCGCACCTCGTTTGTAATACCAGATTGGCCGACACACCCGAATCTGGGTGTAACACCGAAAGAGTGTGCACAGCCGTATTTGCCAGCAAACCTTTAAGTTGCTCAATCCCTAAGTCGGTGCGCACCCCCATTTTTGAGAACACATCCCGAAATCCATGTGCACCACCAAAGCCGTGTGCAGACCCGCAATGGCCGTCACTAATTCAGTGCTCTATCCCAAATCCGTTGTGCACCTCAAAAGCACTTGCACATTGGGTTATCTTAGAGCATGGATCGTGTCAAACAGTTCAGAAAATAGCTGCCTCGACGTTAAAGAACGAGGCCTAAAGTTCGTGCGCAAATCATGAGCAACAACGTCAAACTTAAAAACACAATACAAATAGATTTGAAAAAAAAATGCAAGTGCATTGATTAATAAATGAAACAAACGTGAGATTCGTCATGATCGTAAATCCAGAGAACCTGCTCGAATCCGAGTATGCCAAAGAAAGAATAAATTCAAACCCTTCACAAAATATCGGTCTTTACAATTTTCCAGTGCAGTTCAATGCTTAAGTTTAAAGTTCAAAGTTTGAAGTTCACTTATTTTAAAGCCTTTATAAATTAAACGACTTTGTGGCTCGTCAAATCCCATATCGGTCGACAGCCACAATTTCGTATGCACCAACACACACCTAACGCTGCGTACATCCCCAAATCCGCTTACACCCAATATTGATCTGCACGCCCAAATCCGCACGGACTCCAAAACCCCTGTACAACCATATTTGCCGATACATTCCTAAATCCATGCACACCACCAAATCTGTGTGCAAACCCAAATCCGCTTCCACCTCACATGCATTTCAGATTATGCCAGAGCTAGAATCATTTTCAACTGTTCGCAAAACATTTCCCACCTGAAGTGTCCCTCTTCTCCACAGTTGCAACAGACAATACCAGCCGCTCCTCATCTTGCGGGACCCCGGTTGCTAGCAGCCCTCTTCATAGTCTCTCCCCTCAGAGAATCCGTCTCCCTATCAACTCTATCAGTGGGCCGCACCGGGACAGCTCAGTTCTCAACTCTGCCACAATCTCCTCCACCAATCCTTTCGGTCAGTTAAACGAAGGGCACCACTAGCGAGGACCGTACCCTGCTGACGGAGGCGTCCCGGGCCTCCTACGCATTCTCTTCCTCTTGTACTTCTCTGATCAGCTGAACACAGTCGAAGTCCGCAAGCGATCAGGTTCTGGGACTGGGCGCCTTTCGCTATCTGCTCCATTCTCAAATGATTCAATTCAACCGTCTGAATGACCTCTCTGTGCCACAGGCAATTTAGCTGCCCTTTCAGCCGAAAAAAAACTGTAGGCAGAAAGCTTCTCCCACTCCTCCTGACACACGCTCCGAAGCCCAATCATGAGCGCCACTGGGCTTTCCGTCGCAACGAGCGCCTTTTCTAGTGCTTGCATTTAGGCTGCCGGAGTGACAGCGGTATTGTGAGTTTCACGGCTCTCAATTGTTCATCAGCCCACCCGCTCAAACATTCACCCAATCACTGTCGTTTTACATTATCAGAGGAATGTCACTCATCTAACAACTTGGACTGCTCCGCCCAAGTCTCATACTCCTTTTCCCCTTCAGCGATGGGCTTCGTTCCTGAAAACAGAGGGACCATATCACAGCTGGGACTTGAACTTGGGCATTTTTTTCCACTTATTTACCAGGGAGTTAACCCAACGTACTCCTCGCTTGGGAACTAAATAAACTTTCCAAATCACACTGCCCCCTGCCTCACTTCGTAGAAACAAGGGAACCCTGTCTCTGAAGACTCCGCCCCGGGCTGCGGGAGTCTGGACTTGCGATTCGACCTGACGTGTTTGTTCAGTGGACTGTCACCGATATGACTGACCACGTGGTATAATTAATTACCAGTGTGCACGTTCCTCTCATGTATAAAAACTTTCATGGAGGTGCGGACAGTCCACGCCCCCGCCTCCTCTCCTGGGGCCCCAATATAACCAGGCTGTTCCACTGCCGTTATGTCAGCGCTGGTCTGAACTAGAACGAAGTCTGTGCCCATTATTTTATCAAATCTCCACCCCACAATTGTAACTTTCCCTGCAGTTTAACTGTACTTAAAACTGGAAATAACAATTCACCAGGAGTACGAATATCGATCCCACTCGATACGCTCGCATTCATTGCCAGTAACCCCGTGGATTCACACCACCGCTCAACCCCGGCAGCATCCACACCCCCGCATTGTCATCACTTTACCTGGCCATAGTTTAGCACAGAATTAAACACACAATGCATTGGTTCAATGCAGCATCACAGAGCATCCCAAATCCCGGACAAACCCCCACAATGGTAACCATTAGGTTCCGTTGGCCTCGTAAGTCAAGGGAAGACAATCTTTGGCTCTGCCAAGCGGGTGAGACTGAGGTGCTAGTCCACCTCGAAAACCCCCGTTTTTGTGGACGCTGCGACATTTGTTACCTGTAACAAATCAGTACCACGAAATGACAGACAATGCAGCGCATAAAGTTTAGCTTTATAATTCTTAATTTGACTACAGAGTTAATGAGGAGAAAGCGAAAAAAAAGAAAGGTCCCATTTTAATGAAACAGTCTAATGTGCACTCGTTGAAGATCACGGTTTCTCCTTCGCTGATTCTCTTTCTATCTCCACGGCCTTCGTCGGATCATGACTCCATTTCGGCGTCTTCTCTCTTCAGGTCCGCCGAACAGAAGACCCAGATCCTCGATCCTCAGAACGTGGGGTGTCACGGACACTTTCCTCAGCAGCTGAAACGTAATTTGTCCCAACTCATTCCGAACAACCATTTCAATATCCGACTTTTTGCTGTCCGATTTTTTTTTTAAAGATCAGGGTGGAATCAAGTTTGAGTAATTCATGAAATTAAAAAAAAACAGAGTGGAAAGTAAGAAAAGAGCTCGCATTCTGCTGTTGGAATCTTATCGTCTCTGTGTCTCTGAAACTGTAAACAGACTCACGTAACTGACGTCAGCAACTACTTTTTATGAATTCCTTTATTTTATTATAATTATGCGTCTATGCAATCATTCAGCATACTTAAACACATGAAGGACAAGAATCTTATCTGCTCATTAGCATTTTAGAATACAGTCACAGTTCTTACGTGATGCAATTTTCTATATTAACTCGAAATTCAAAATCAGTGTACTAGAAATCTTGTGCAACATATTTTAACATTCTATAGAAACGCAGTTTAGAAAGGCTACTTTTCAGATTGCTCCCGAATTATACCGATCTGTCTCCCAAAATACCACATGTAAATTCGTTACTTAAATGAACACTAATCATTAATTTCCCCAATGCTCTATTCTCACTGAATTTATTAGACTCGCATCCAGGAGAGAGACCTGCACATTTTCAACACGTTGTCATGGATTCCACCTGGGCGAATGAAACTGAAAACACAGATTTAAAGGGAATGCGGAAAAGAGTCAATGCTCCTATTTTACTTCCTTCAGAAACTTCGCAAACAACTGACAATCTTAGAATAGTCATTACACAGTAACAGATCACTCCAGCGTAGACGTCCACTTTGCTATCATCTATTTGCATGTGGAGAGTTTGATAAATGCTCCTAACACATCTCGCTCTATTACCGCCCCGAGCAGGGCGTTGTACGCACCCAGCACTCTGTATAAACTGCTGTCCTCTGACCCACCGTTATGCTTACGTACAATCACCTTAAAATAATGCCTTCTGATATTAGCCATTTCGGTGATGGGAAAAAAGCATCTAGGCACATATTCTATCAATGCCTCTTATCATCTAGTATACCTCTGTCAATTCACACCTCATCCTCCTTATCTCCGAAGAGAAAAGTTCTGGCTCGGTTAACTGACATTCAAAGGGCATTACCTTAAGTCCAGGCAGTATCCTGGTGTATCCCGCTGCACCCTCACTAAAGCTGCCAAATCCTTCCATTAATAAACTTCTACCTACGCAGAAATAATAGCACCAATACTTTGTCGTTTGCCCCAATTTCCCATCCAGACTAAACTAAAGATGCAACCTCCGGCGGATGTAAGTGTACCCAGTGATCAAGCAGATACCTCCATGAATTAATCTGTTTACCATGGAGAGGGACAGGAAATATGGAGCGTTCAGCTTACAGCGATGCCCGGAAACATGTTAACACTACGATTTAACATGATAACGAAGAAAGGATTTTGAAGAAACATTGTTGAAATTATGAAACGAACTGGCAGACAGGTAGAGATAAGTAAAACTGAAATGATTAACAGACATTCGGATAGTTACATGGATGGACTAGGTGTATCTGGATATGGCTGACAAGCGGGCATGATATAAGCGTAGTTAGGGGCCTTGACTATAAAGACCAGTTGGGCTAAATACTTATTCCAGTCTCTGTAATTCCATAAACCTATGATTCAATGAATAAATGGCAGATCTGGCAAATGCACTAATGTTTCACAACATTTGCTCCCATACTCTGCCAACCTGCAATTCGCGTCGCTCGTTATCTGCACAGCAGCCCCTGAATAAAAATATATACTTCATTACATTCTTCAGCTGTTTTCTGCACCCTGCCTACATTAGCCCACAGGCACACTTGTTAACCCAGAAACTTATCATTTGCAACATACATGCGAGCTGTTGTTTGGTAAATGGCAAACGATAGAAGATACTAACTAGAGTCGTTGAAATTGCCTAATAGAGCGAACGACATAAACATTATAACCACAAAGGCTGTTCTCTTGGTGCAGTATCATACCCCCAGAGTTTGTCAACAAATTGCGATAGAGTGTTTTGATATGGCAACAATGAATATAGGATTGAGACAGGGTTTTCATAAATAAAGAAATATTTATTTAAACACAGTTCTACAACAAATGAAAAGTAAATAAACGACTAACTTAACCGGAAGTTAACTGCTATACGGCAACTCGAACAGTTCTTAAAGCGATAAATGCGAACACTTTTCTTAAAAGTGGTAAATGCCAAAAGTCCAAATGATTTATACTATAATTTGGGAGAGACTTTCCTGAAGAAAGGAATTCCTCGACGACGTGATGTTACTGCTGACCCCAGCCGAGAAATACATCGCCTGAAGGATTTACGACGAAGGAAATAAAAACGGTTTAAATGAACTGACCTTTTTCTTTCGCGAGTAACGCTGCACCCAACCCTTTCTGCTTTTACAGCAGGGATTATCTCGGATGCAGGTTACTACCTTCTGAACGAGGATTCAATAATATTGATCCTGTAGTAAACCGCCGACGACACCAATTTTACTCGATTCTTTGGGTTCTCGCACTTCGATAAATCTTCACTTTCTGACTGGACCAAAACTGGCAGCGTTGTGGCGAAACTGCTAGCAATACCCTTTGAGACTTAAGACATAAATTAAAACTCTAATTTAAAACAAAACTGCGTCATGAGACGAATACGCAGCATAACGGAGTCACCGACGAATTAAACCACGAACTGACCTGCGTCACAGCAAGGCTTTCCCGTTTTATACCTGTTGAAACAGGCCATCACACGACCTCTCACTGGCGGGAAAACTACATCATGTGACCTCTCACTGGCGGGAACTTACATCACCCCATCATCACAAGACCGTTACATAATGCTTACCAGATAATCAATAACATCATGGTCATAAGACAGTCACAAGAAATCCACGGGGTA
Source organism: Hemitrygon akajei (assembly GCF_048418815.1). Lineage (NCBI taxonomy): Eukaryota > Metazoa > Chordata > Chondrichthyes > Myliobatiformes > Dasyatidae > Hemitrygon > Hemitrygon akajei. The sequence continues at coordinate 3,527,710 of NW_027331923.1, forward strand.
TGTAACAAGAGAAATTGAAAGAGAAACCCACTGTTAGTCAAATGACACCGTCCCTATTTACAACATTCGGTGCAAGAGCCTGAGCGCAAATATGAGTGATCTGCAATAAATTTACTTAATAATATATGTAATTCGTGTACACAATCGCAACGAAGACAACTAGTATGAGATCTCTTTTTGCCATTTCTACCTGGTACAGGGGATAGATTTCCAAATTCCACATATTTCCAGAGACAAGGTACGCAATCGCCGTTAAATTAATCACAAAGAATTGAAAAGTTATTCCAGCAGAGTCAAAACTGAACCGTTTGACTTGCTGTATTGTTGATAATAAAGACAAATACTGACCGATATCAAACAAGAGTTCTCATTGGCTTATATGAGACGGAAAGACCTTCTTGTCCTAAGTCAAATGGCAAGTTCACCGAAGGAGCTGTCATGGTGTTGTTGTTGTAGAGACCCATTATATTCTAAAGATACAAGCTGCGACATAGACACTATATATAGTAATTCTTCTTTCACTGGACACCATGACTGGCCGTACAGGTGTTTCACGTGGGAAAGCGTGGGAGTTCCCAAGCAAAATATTTATCAGAAACAGATTCTACAATAAAACAACGTGCGTCTGGCGACAACAAAAACAGTTCCGAAATGATTTATCAGAGATATATTGAAGGCAGGGGTCTTCTCACACACACGGAAAGCGCGAGTATAAGTTATTGTTATTTCGAGCGGATATCAACTCATTTCACTTTACCGCAACATGTCTTAACCCTTACATACTGTTCGGGTCAAATTTGACCCGTTTTGACATTTGACAGCAGTAACAATACCCTAAACACCATTTGAAGCCGACATTTGATGACTTTTCCTGAAGTGACCTATTAATGTCAGACAGGCTATTTATACATTCTAAATAGACTTGTGGCTGAAGATTTACTACAGACGCTTGTTATGAGGGGATTCTTGAGCCGGGTCATAATTGATCCGGACCAAACTGTGAAGGTAGTTAATATGAACAGGTTGCCTGGGTTAAATCCACTAATGGAAATATTGAGAGTGCACCACCTGTGGATAAGTCACCGCTGTTGGACGTCATTTTCCTCCCTACATTGGACACGCTGAGCCTTGTAAAACTTGCATAAAGATGAAAGAAAAAAGATTAAGTGTACATTGTATGAATATAACACACCTGGAAGAAATGTTAATGGAGAGAGATGGAGTGGATCGATATATTATTGGGAGAAATACGAGTACTTCTTGTTAAACAGTGCAGTTCTGTGGGGGAAAATGGTATGGAATAAATCTACTTTTACGGAGAGTTTTGTGAAACAGTCTCCTTACATTAATCACAGATGACACTGCTATCCCCATATCGGTTTAGACATTAGACAATAAGTGCAGTAGTAAGCCATTCGGCCCTTCGAGCCAACACCGCCATCCACTGTGATCATGGCTGATCATTCACAATCAGTACCTTGTTCCTGCTTTCTCCCCATATCCCTTGACTCCGCTATATTTAAGAGCTCTATCTAACTCTTTCTTGAAAGCATTGGCCTCCACTGTCTTCTGAAGCACAGCATTCCACAGATCCACAACTCTCTGGGTGAAATGTTTTTCCTCAACTCCGTTCTAAATAGCCTACTCCTTATTCTTAAACTGTGGCTTCTGGTTTTGGACTCCCCCAACATCAGCAACATGTTTCCTGCCTCTAGCGTGTCCAATCCCTTAATAATCTTATATGTGTCAATCAGATCCCCTCGCATACTTCTAAATTGTGTATACAAGCCCAGTCGCTCCAATCATTCAACATATGACAGTTGTGCCGTCCCGGGAATTAACCTCGTGAACATACGCTGCACTCCCTCAATAGCAAGAACGTTCTTCCTCATATTTGGAGAACAAAACTGAACACAATACTCCAGGTGGGGTCTGAACAGGGCCCTCCACAACTGCAGAAGGAAATCTTTGCACTTATACTCAACTCCCCTTGTTATGAAAGTCAACATTCAGTTAGCTTTCTTCACTGCCTGCTGTACCTGAATGCTTACTGTCAGTGACTGATGATCAAGGATACATATATCTCCTCGTACTTCCCCTTTTCCTAACTTGACACCATTCAGATAGTAATCTGCCTTCCTGTTCTTGCCACCAAAGTGGATAACCTCACATTAATCCACATTAAACTGCATCTGTCATGCATCTGCCCACTCACCCAACTTGTCCAAGTCACCCTGCATCCGACTGACACCCTCCTCATATTTCACTCTGCCACCCAGCTTTGTATCATCTGCAAATTTGCTAATGTTACCTTTAATCCCTTCATCTAAATCGTTAATGCACACTGTAATGTATAATGTATAAGACTGCAGTCCCAACACCGAGCCTTGCGGTACCCCACTATCACTGCCTGCCATTCTAAAAAGGACCATTTAATCCCCACTCTTTGTTTCCTGTCTGACAACCAATTTTCTATCCATGTCAGTACCCTGCCCCCAATACCATGTGTTCGAATTTTCCCCACTAATGTCTTATGTGGGACCTCATCAAAGGCTTTCTGAAAGTCCAGGTACACTACATCCACTGGCTCTCCCTTGTCTATTTTCATAATTACATCCTCAAAAAATTCCACAAGATTAGTCAAGCTGGATTTCCCCTTCGTAAATCCATGCTAACTCGGACCGATCCTGCCACTGCTATCCAAATGTACCGCTATTTCATCTTTTATAATTGACTCCTGTATCTTCCCCACCACAGATGTCAGGCTAACTGGTCTATAATTCCTTGTTTTCCCTGTCTCTCCTTTCTTAAAACCTGGGATAAAATTAGCTACCCTCCAATCCCCAGGAACTGATCCTAAATCTATAGAACATTGGGAAATGATTACCCATGCGACCACGATTTCCAGAGCCATCTCTTTAAGTACCCTGGGAAGTGAAGTACCACCAGGCCCTGGGAATTTATCAGTCTTCAGTCCCATCAGTGTACCCAACACCATTTTCTGCCCAATCTGTATTTCCTTCAGTACCTCCGTTACCCTAGGTCCTCTGACCGCTGTTAGATAGATAGATAGATAGATAGATAGATACTTTATTCATCCCCATGGGGAAATTCAACATTTTTTCCAATGTCCCATACACTTGTTGTAGCAAAAACTCATTACATACAATACTTAACTCAGTAATAATATGATATGCATCTAAATCACTAACTCAAAAAGCATTAATAATAGCTTTAAAAAAGTTCTTAAGTCCTGGCAGTTGAATTGTAAAGCCTAATGGCATTGGGGAGTATTGACCTCTTCATCCTGTCTGAGGAGCATTGCATCGACAGTAACCTGTCGCTGAAACTGCTTCTCTGTCTCTGGATGGTGCTATGTAGAGGATGTTCAGGGTTTTCCATAATTGACCGTAGCCTACTCAGCGCCCTTCGCTCAGCTACCGATGTTAAACTCTCCAGTACTTTGCCCACGACAGAGCCCGCCTTCCTTATCAGCTTATTAAGACGTGAGGCGTCCTTCTTCTTAATGCTTCCTCCCCAACACGCCACCACAAAGAAGAGGGCGCTCTCAACAAATGACCTATAGAACATCTTCAGCATCTCACTGCAGACATTGAATGACGCCAACCTTCTAAGGAAGTACAGTCGACTCTGTGCCTTCCTGCACAAGGCATCTGTGTTGGCAGTCCAGTCTAGCTTCTCGTCCAACTGTACTCCCAGATACTTGTAGGTCTTAACCTGCTCCACACATTCTCCATTAATGATCACTGGCTCCATATGAGGCCTAGATCTCCTAAAGTCCACCACCATCTCCTTGGTCTTGGTGACATTGAGATGCAGGTAGTTTGAGTTGCACCATATCACAAAGTCCTGTATCAGTTTCCTATACTCCTCCTCCTGTCCATTCCTGACACACCCCACTATGGCCGTGTCATCAGCGAACTTCTGCACATGGCAGGACTCCGAGTTATATTGGAAGTCAGATGTGTACAGGGTGAACAGGACCGGAGAGAGTACGGTTCCCTGTGGCGCTCCTGTGCTGCTGACCACTGTGTCAGACCTACAGTCTCCCAACCGCACATACTGAGGTCTATCTGTCAAGTAGTCCACTATCCAATCCACCATGTGAGAGTCTACTCCCATCTCCGTTAGTTTGTGCTTTAAGATCTTGGGCTGGATGGTGTTAAAGGCACTAGAGAAGTCAAGGAATGTAATCCTCACAGCACAACTGACCCCATCTAGGTGAGAGAGTGATTTGTGCAGCAAATACGTGATAGCATCCTCCACTCCCACCTTCTCCTTATACGCAAACTGAAGCGGATCCCGGGCGTGCCTGGTTTGTGGCCTCAGATTCTGTATTATCAGCCGCTCCATGGTCTTCATCACGTGCGACGTCAAGGCAACAGGTCTGAAGTCATTCAACTCCTTTGGTTGTGGCTTCTTCGGTACCGGGACAATACAGGATGTTTTCCACTGCCTGGGGACTCTTCTCTGATCTAGACTCATGTTGAAGATGCGCTGTAGTGGTTCTCCCAGTTCAGTCGCACAGGCCCTCAGTAATCGTGGGGAAACTCCATCCGGTCCAGCCGCCTTGCTGGTACAGATCTTCCTCAGTTGACCTTCCACCTGTGCAGCCGTAAACCTGGGCGTGGGCCAGGTCTCCTGTGAGTGGCTATTTTCCTGTGAGGGAAGTAAGCCTGGTGTGGAGTTCTGCAGTGAGGGTGAGATTGTGCTGTCGAACCTATTGAAGAAGTTATTCAGCTGGTTCGCTTTCTCCACATCTCCACTTATGTTTGCCCCCCACTTTGCACCACATCCGGTGATGATCTTCATCCCATCCCACACCTCCTTCATGCTTTTTTTTCTGCAGCTTTTGTTCTAACTTTCTCCTATACTGCTCCTTTGCCCCCCTTATCTGTACTCTGAGTTCCTTCTGAACTCTTTTAAGCTCCAACCGATCACCATCTTTAAAGGCCCTCTTCTTCTGGTTTAGGAGGCCTTTGATGTGACTAGTGATCCAGGGCTTATTATTGGGATAGCAGCGAACAGTTCTAACAGGAACAACCGCATCCACACAAAAATTAATATAGTCCGTTGTGCATTCAGTGACTGTCTGTGTCTTCCCTAGTGAAGACAGATCCAAAGTACCTGTTCAACTCGTCTGCCATTTCCTTGTTCCCCAGCATATATTCACCCATTTCTGTCTTCAAGGGCCCAACTTTGTTCTTAACTATATTTTTTTCCTCTTCATATACCTAAAGAAGCTTTTACTATCCTCCTTTATATTCTTGGCTAGCTTACCTTCGTACCTCATCTTTGCTACCTGCATTGCTTTTCTGGTTATCCTCTGTTGCTCTTTAAAAGTTTCCCAATTTTCTGGCTTCCCACCCATCTTTGCTATGTTATACGTCTTCTCTTTTAATTTTATACTGTCCTTGACATCCCGTGTCAGCCACGTTCGCCCCTTACGCCCCTTAGAATCTTTCTTCCTCTTTGGAATGAACTGATCCTGCACCTTCTGTATTATTCCCAGAAATAGCTGCCATTGTTTCATTGTCATCCTTGCTAGGGTATCCTTCCAGTCAACTTTGGCCAGCTCCTCCCTCAAGGCTCCATAGTCCCCAATGTTCAACTGTAATACTGACACTTCCGATTTTCCGTTCTCCCTCTAAAATTGTAGATTAGAACTTATCATATTATGGTCACTACCTCCTAATGGCTCCATTACCTCGAGTTCCCTTATCAAATCCGGTTCATTACATAACACTAAATCCAGAATTGCCTTCTCCCTCATAGGCTCCAGTACAAGCTGTTCTGGGTATCCATCTCGGAGGAACTCCACAAACTGAGAATACAGAATACACAAACAATACAGAATCTGAGGCCACAAACCAGGCACGCCCAGGATCCTCTTCAGTTTGCATATAAGGAGAAGGTGGGAGTGGAGGATGCTATCACGTATTTGCTGCACAAATCACTCTCTCACCTAGAGGGGGTCAGTTGTGCTGTGAGGATTGCATTCCTTGACTTCTCTAGTGCCTTTAACACCATCCAGCCCAAGATCTTAAGGCACAAACTAACGGAGATGGGAGTAGACTCTCACATGGTGGATTGGATAGTGGACTACTTGACACATAGACCTCAGTATGTGCGGTTGGGAGACTGTAGGTCTGACACGGTGGTCAGCAGCACAGGGGCGCCGCAGGGAACCGTACTCTCTCCGGTCCTGTTCACCCTGTACACATCAGACTTCCAATATAACTCGGAGTCCTGCCATGTGCAGAAGTTCGCTGATGACACTGCCATAGTTGGGTGTGTCAGGAATGGACAGGAGGAGGAGTATAGGAAACTGATACAGGACTTTGTGATATGGTGCAACTCAAACTACCTGCGTCTCAATATCACCAAGACCAAGGAGATAGTGGTGGACTTTAGGAGATCTAGGCCTCATATGGAGCCAATGATCATTAATGGAGAATGTGTGGAGCAGGTTAAGACCTACAAGTATCTGGGAGTACAGTTAGACGAGAAGCTTGACTGGACTGCCAACACAGATGCCTTGTGCAGGAAGGCACAGAGTCGAATGTACTTCCTAAGAAGGTTGGCGTCATTCAATGTCTGTAGTGAGATGCTGAAGATGTTCTATAGGTCAGTTGTGGAGAGCGCCGTCTTCTTTGTGGTGGCGTGTTGGGGAGGAAGCATTAAGAAGAGGGACGCCTCACGTCTTAATAAGCTGGTAAGGAAGGCGGGCTCTGTCGTGGGCAAAGTACTGGAGAGTTTAACATCGGTAGCTGAGCGAAGGGCACTGAGTAGGCTACGGTCATTTATGGATAACTCTGAACATCCTCTACATAGCACCATCCAGAGACAGAGAAGCAGTTTCAGTGACAGGTTACTATCGATGCAATGCTCCTCAGACAGGATGAAGAGGTCAATACTCCACAATGCCATTAGGCTTTACAATTCTACTGCCAGGACTTAAGAACTTTTTAAAAGCTATTATTAATGCTTTTTGAGATGGTGATTTAGATGCATATCATATTTTTTTACTGAGTTAAGTATTGTATGTAATTAGTTTTGCTACAACAAGTGTATGGGACATTGGAAAAAAAATTGAATTTCCCCATGGGGATGAATAAATTATCTATCTAACTCCCTATCTTGGGATCCAGTACCAACCTGATTTTCCCTGTCTACCTGCATGTTGAAATCCCCCATTACAACCGTAGTATTACCTTTGCGACATGCTAATTTTAGCTCTTGATTCAACTTGCACCCTATGTACAGGCTACTATTTGGGGGCCTGTAGATAACTCCCATGAGGGTTCTTTTGCCCTTACAATTTCTCAGTTCTATCCATACGAACTCTACATCTCCTGATTCTCTGTCACCCCTCGCAAGGGACTGAATTTCATTCCTCACCAGCAGAGCCACCCCACCCCCTCTGCCCACCTGTCTGTCCTTTCGATAGGACGTATACCCTTGAATATTCATTTCTCAGCCCTGGTCCTCTTGCAGCCATGTCTCTGTTATTCCTACTTGCCAATTTCCAACCAAGCCTCAAGCTCATCCACTTTATTTCTCACATTCGTACATTCATATATATTATTGTTTATCCATTACTCCCCTCAATTCTCACACCGATCCCTACTGCATTTGGTCATACTCTCTGATCCCTTCCTGAGCTTTCTGCCCCTTTAATTCTGTTGTCCTTCGTAACTTTTCTTATTCTCTGTTTTCCTTTAACTACATCCTTATATTTCCAGTTCGTCTCCTCACCCCCCACTTCCCGTGTTTAGACGTGATGATCTTCGAGATACATAACTAATGTAATCGTTTACGAAGTTGTTTATCATCCAGACCGACCACTGCTGTTGCAGCAAACCGATCTGAAAGCAGTTGTAAACATTCCCTTTCGAGAAAAAGATTATTGAATTCAAAAATCAAATTAAACGTCCTCCCTTACTCTCAGAATCTTAATTCATTTCGCCTATTCTTACTACTGATAATTATTTGAGCGTGATAGTGCACGTTGTAAAAGTATTGAGACTAAGGATTATTTTATGTGAAACGCATCAATTATGTGTCATGGAGAAAGAATGTACAACGTTCTCGTTTGAAGGTGTGAATAAACAAAATTAAACATAGTTGGTATTTTGTGATTCCTCCGAGGGAGCGATTTTAGTTGCACGATGACGAAATTAATACAAACGAAAACAATTCTGAAGTGTTTGTTCACTGATGTGACTGACCACGTGGTGTGATTAATTGTCAGAGTGCCCGTTCCTCTCCTCTATAAGAACTTGCAAAGCAAACAACAGTAGATATCGGCAGTTGGACTATTTTCAACTGATCACCAATTCAAACAGAAAATGGGATATCCAGCAATTTACTACATGGCGAGTATTTACTATCCTGTACTGGCAACGACTGGCATCCCTGGTAAGTAACTGGATTTGGTTACTGCTGTATGTGCGTGCTGCCTCATCTGATGAGTGTTTGAAACGTATTCGGGTTTAAATATATATTTTAATTTATTCTTTCATTTTTCTCTCTAAGTGTTGCTCTATTCTGGTGTCCGATCATTTGGTCAATATTAACAAGTGATTGAGTTAATATTGCTACAGTTCTAGCATTTTACCTTACTCCAACTTCCAGTGTCCCCATCAGGTATTGTTCTGAATCTGATTCTGCATCAATATTGATACTCCCACGATTACAAACATCAAAACAAAATCTTAAGGATCGTTGCAGCTCTCTCTGCGAGACCCCTGGTTTTTCGGCGTCGCGGGTTTTTTTTTAACTCTCTGATATGTATATTTTTGTCTGTTTATTTGTCTTTGAAATTGCCACAATAACGTGCACAACTTCTCCGTTTTAGAACATAGAACAGCACAGCAGAGAACAGGCCCTTCGGCCAACAAAGTTGTGCCGGCCCTTAAACGCTGACTCCGATATAACCCGCCTCCATCTTAAATTCCTCCATATACCTGTTTTTCCGCGTCCTTCTTCCTTAGGCGGGTTTTAATTTAGATAAAATATGATATATTTTATTTCTTACATCCATCTCACAACGTGAGAATGCCATTTTTTTCTATTGTGTCTCGGTCCCAATGTACAAATTCAACATTATTTGCCACCTGTAAATCAAAGAATCAATTTAGCTCTGCCGTCCCTCCTCTCCAAAATGTTATCTCCGAAGAAACAGTTTCCACGAGCGCATTTTATGGCCGCAATATATAAACCCTTCAAAATTCTCAGCTACAGTCATGGGTCTGTCTAGATCAGGGGGTCGATAAGCAGTCGATTGGAAAACCTGCTGTCAACTGCAAAGCTGCGGTTCAACTGTTACTCGGTTGCATCGTTATCATCCAATCGTAGGACAGTGATGGAGCCTGTGCGAACAATATTTCCACTCTCGGTATCGAGGGCCGCCTGATCCCGCATACGATCAGATGTCTGAGGCTCACTCAATCCGATACAACACATTTATTTGAACCTATATCAAGTAAAAATTTCAGGGATTTTGCGCATGATCCTAACTCGTTTTTGCTTTCTTGCAGTTAATTTAGTGGCGATTGTGATCCTGTCTGGGAAACTGCGGACTCTCTGAATGCATCTCCCGTTACCTGTTGGCAATGGCAGCAGCTGATTTAATGTGTGTTATTATTGCTGTTGTACTCGGTGATATAAATAATATTTATATGTATTCCCTTACTTTGCTCATTACACCGGTTTGCGCCATGACTCTTGTCCTGAGGCTCGCAACCACGGACTGTTCTGTTTGGCTCACGGTGGCTTTCACGTTCAATCGCTGCGTTGCAATCTGCAGTCAAAAGCTGCGGGAACGATACTGCACCGAGAGGACAGCGACTATTGTGATTGTAGTTGTCTGTTTAGGAAGTTGTGCGAAAAGTGTTCCATTCTACTTTGCGGTAGAACCTTACATTATCATTGACAACATACCCTGGCGATGCATTGCGAGAGTGGAATACCCAACTTTACCAGCGTGGAAAGCATTCCAGTTGTTTAACACTATCAATACACCTTTATTGCCGATCGGTTTGATTCTACTTTTTAATGCTTTCACAGTTATCGCGGCAAACAGAGATCGCCGGGGGCTCAGGAACAACAGAGAGAAAAAGAATGATCCACAGGTGGAGAACCGGAGAAAGTCAATAATTTTATTGTTCGCTCTGTCAGCCAATTTCATATTGTTGTGGATCCCCTATATTGTATATACTATGAACTGGCAAGTTCAGAATTACTCTTACACTGACAGATATTTCAACACCCCGACGTATATCCTGCAAGAGATTGGGTTCATGTTGCAGTTTCTCTCCACCTGCACCAACACGTGTATCTACACTCTGACACAGAGGAAATTCAGGGAGCAATTGACGTATGGACTCAAACATCTGCTCAGATTAAGTGGTCGGCTCTGTAGATAAAACGCATTTCCGATTGTAAAGTTTGTTGGGAGTTCAAATAAATGTCGATATCATTCAGCCTGGTGGGGAACATTAATAACCTGTCATTACCGGTTCGTTCAGCAAAATTAACTCAATTAATTTGGGCAGATGTGCCAACGAATGAAGACTCGCTAATGAGATCTTCACGTGAGCAGAGACTGCATTGAAAAATGCCAACCACCCACGTGATGCCGGTCTGATTTTTCTTCCATTGCTACAGGTCCATTACAATTCACAGATTAACGGTTTCTGGCACACGAGTGGACTTTCTCGTTGAGAACCTGAGCAATATGTCGAGAACATGGAAAGCCCGTGACGGTTAAAGTGAGCTGGAATGATTGTAACATCCATTGCATTGGTGCTTTTCGAATGCCTTTTCGTTCTGGAAAAGCGTTGTCCCTTACATAAACGGAAGTTTAATAACGATACTATCGTCTGACCCATAAACCAGAGACAGAGAAGCAGTTTCAGCGACAGGTGAAGAGGTCAATACTCCCCAGTGCCATTAGGCTTTACAATTCTACCGCCAGGACTTAAGAACTTTTTAAAAGCTATTATTAATGCTTTTTGAGATAGTGATTTAGATGCATATCATATTCTTTACTGAGTTAAGTATTGTATGTAATTAGTTTTGCTACAACAAGTGTATGGGACATTGGAAAAAAGTTGAATTTCCCCATGGGGATGAATAAAGTATCTATCTATCTATCTATCTATCTATCTATCTATCTATCTATCTATCTATCTATCTATCTATCTATCTATCTATCTATCTATCTATCTAAATGGACATGCTTAGCAGCTGACTTCGATGGGTTGTTATGCAGTTGTGGCGTGTAAATGCAAGCCGGCTTGTCTTCTACTGAGGTTTGGTGCTTATACCCAATCTAGAACCATGGTAATTCTAAGATAAGAGCCGCTTATCTTTGGAAGGATGTGCTGAAACTGGAGACGGTTCAAAGGCGGTTACTAAAATGGTTCTACGATTTGAATGGTTTATCAAGTAAAGAACATTTAATGGCTATCACTACAGCTTTATTCCCGATTGGTTTGATTATATTGGTGTAAGTAATATTTGTAATGTTGTTTCGCTTCGGAAGCGCGCGGCTCTTTACAAAAACCGGTTTAAAATATCTGGCAAACGAAACTCTCGTTTGACCTGTAAATGGACATGTTTAGCAGTCTGACTCCGTGGAGTTCTTATCAGAAATTAAGTTGGTGAGTGAAGCTTCTCTGTACAATCAAGCATCGCTAAATAACGTTGTATTCTCGGGGGTAGGAGAAGTGATTGATCTCATCGAAGCTCTTGATTCTACCAAATACACCGCACCGAAAACCAGATGCACAGAAAGTTCCTGACTTTCTTCACCGCCGATGCAGTCTGGTGTCTGAAACTCTGGTTTCTTCCTCCTGAAACCAATAATCAGCTTCTTGGGTAACAGGTTGTTATTGTGTTTATTTTAGTGTTGTTGTTTATTTCACCTCCCTGCTATGGTTGCAAGGACGAGGCTGAGGATGAACCCCAGCGCAGGACAGAGGCGCGGAGGCAGAATTGTGAGGCGTTAGCACCGTGTCAAACGGGGAACCGGTATCCAGCAGAGTCTTTACACGGAGACAGTGTTTACGTAGAGTATCCAGGGAATGATGTGGAGCTTAGAACTGGCAGTCCTAAGGAATCAGGAAACCAGGTTTACTCACACTAGAGTCGACCAACGAACTGGCAAAGCGTGGCCGTGACGCCCGAGTTTTACCCTATTTTCGCTAATGTGAACCGTGTGTTCTGTAATTAGTAGAACTGAGAATGATTGGAAATCAGACGAGGGGATTAATGCCCAATTAAGGAGGTAATAGCAAGATGGGGAATTGCCAGACGGGTCCATGATAGTACCGAACCCCCCCCCCCCTTCAGCGGGAGCCTACAGGCGATCCTCCAGGCTTGTCCCGATGGTCCGGATGGAAGTCTTGGATGTGAGTGTAAACTGAAATTTACCAGACCAAATAACTACACCACAAACAAGTCTTTATTTAATCTTTCACCCGTTTATTTGTTCGAATTCAGCCGGCGAGAAAGGACTCGGAGCCGATCATCAGGAAGACTGAGTATCTCTCTCTCTCTCTCCCCGGCAGCTCGCAACGAGCTTTCTGTCTAACACTCAGAAACATGACAATTTATAGAACTGGCGGAACAAAGAACAGTCGGTTCCATGGACATTCCCACCAAATCAGTTACAGCAAAACTTAATTAATTAGATAAGAGGTTTTACTTACAGACAAATTCTAGCTTCATCAGTAAAACTTCAACAGACAAAGGTGGGAACATAGATCAATGACGTCACATCGTGGGGCATGATGTAGGCAACCTAGGGCTAAGGGTAAAACCTTCAACCAGGTCAGTCCAGTTTCTGGTGTAAGTTTGGCCAGCTGATCATTCACGGTACTATTGGCTGGTTCCACTATGCCGGCTGCTTTTGGAAGGCAGGTGCAGTGGAACTGCTGTTTTATAGCAAGTTCTTTACAGACTTCCTCATTTATTTTGGCTACAAAATGTGGCCCATTGACCGAGTTTATCATTTCTGGAAGTCCACAGCGAGGAATTACTTATTTTAGAAATATTTTCACAACAGTCATAGTGGTACTATTAGTTGTAGGAACAGCTTCAATTCATCTGTTAAATCCATCTACTGTCACTAAGAAACACTCATAACAATATACTCTAGGAAATTCTATAAAACCAAGCTGTAAACAAGAAAAAAGGCCCGTCAGACAAGGGGGCAGTTCCGGAAACAAAAGGCACTTTCTTCCCAGCATTCATTCTTTTAGAAATTAAACATGCTTTGGCTCGCTTTTCAAGTCAAGTCAAGTCACTTTTATTGTCATTTCGACCATAACTGCTAGTACAGTGCAGAGCTAAAATGAGCAACGTTTTTCAGGACCATGTGTTACATCACACAGTACAAAAACTATACTGAACTATGTAAAAAACAACACAGGGAAAGCTACACTAGACTACAGACCTACACAGGACTGCATAAAGTGCACAAAAACAGTGCAGGCATTACAATAAATAATAAACAGGACAATAGGGCAAGGTGTCAGTCCAGGCTTCAGGTATTGAGGAGACTGATGGCTTGGAGGAAGAAACTGCTACATCGTCTGGTCGTGAGAGCCCGAATGCTTCGGAGCCTTTTCCCAGACGGCCGGAGGGAGCAGAGATTGTATGAGGGGTCCTTCATAATGTTGTTTCCTTTGCGGATGCAGCGTGTAGTGTAAATATTGGTGAATGCGGGAAGAGAGACCCCGATGATCCTCTCAGCTGATCTCACTATCCGCTGCAGGGTCTTGCGATCCGAGGTGGTGCAATTTCCGAACCAGGCAGTGATGCAGCTGCTCAGGATGCTCTCAATACAACCCCTGTAGAATGTGATGAGGATGGGGGTGGGAGACGGACTTTACTCAGCCTTCGCAGAAAGTAGAGACGTTGCCGGGCTTCTTTGCTATGGAGCCGGTGTTGAGGGATCCGGTGAGATTCTCCGTCAGGTGAACACCAAGAAATTTGGTGCTCTTTAAGATCTCTACCGAGGAGCCGTCGATGTTCAGTGGGGCGTAGTCGCTTCGTGCCCTCCTGAAGTCAATAACCATCTCTTTTGTTTTTGTTCTCATTAAGAGACAGGTTGTTGGCTCTGCACCAGTCCGTTAGCTGCTGCACCTCCTCTCTGTGAGCTGACTCGTTGTTCTTGCTGATGAGACCCACCACGGTCGTGTCATCGGCGAACTTGATGATATGGTTCGAGCTGTGTGTTGCAGCACAATCGTGGGTCAGCAGAGTGAACAGCAGTGGACTGAGCACGCAACCCTGGGGAGCCCCCGTGCTCAGTGTGATGATGTTGGAGATGCTGTTCCCGATCCGGACTGACTGAGGTCTCCCAGTCAGGATGTCTAGGATCCAGTTGCAGAGGGAGGTGTTCAGGCCCAGTAGGCTCAGCTTTCCAATCAGTTTCTGAGGGATGATTGTGTTGAATGCTGAACTGATGTCTATGAACAGCATCTGAACGCATGTGTCTTTTTTGTCCAGGTGGGTTAGGGCCAGGTGGAGGGAGGTAGCAATGGCAGCATCTGTTGAGCGGTTGGGACGGCACGCAAACTGCAGGGGATCCAGTGAGGGGGGCAGCAGGGTCTTGATATGCCTCATGACGAGCCTCTCGAAACACTTCATGATGATGGATGTGAGTGCAACGGGACGGTAGTCATTCAGGCAGGACACTGAAGACTTCTTCGGCACGGGGACGATGGTGGCGGCCTTGAAGCGCGTTGGAACGGTGGCGCTGCTCAGGGAGATGTTGAAGATGTCAGTGAGAACATCTGCTAGCTGGTCTGCAGGTGATGTTGTCCTGTAATTGGTGATGTCCTGGATGCCCTTCCACATGCGCCTCGTGTCGCCGCTGTCCTGGAAGTGGCTGTGGATTAGCCGGGCGTGTGCACGCTTTGCAGCTGCTTTCTGGAAATCAGGGTGCCAGAAAGATTGTAATAATGTATTAACCATTCAACCATTCCCTCCTTGCCCAGGCGTGTACAATTATGTACATAATCTATCAAAATAGGTAGGAACACAGAGGGAACACAGACCTGACCTGCAGAGGTCACCCATAAATTGTTCTGAGGTTCAAGGTGGCAAACCATTGGGACCATAGTTCGCGCTCTCCTTCAGGGGCGTCCTCCTGAAACGTACGTATCTCCCCCATGTCTGGCATGCCCGTCCTTAGATTGTGTCTAATAGGAGCTTGCTGGGTTCCCGAGGTGTCTAAACGTGTGGGATTCGAGGCTATCTGTCTAGCTGCTGCATCAGCCCTGGCATTACCAATAGATATCTCATCAGATTCCCCAGTATGGGCTGCACATTCCATAATAGCCAGAACTCGAGGTAGCTGTAGAGTGCTGAGTAAGTTGTTTGAAAAGGTAGGTTAAAATGGGGTAGTCAAAAGAAGTCAGGAAACCCTCAAAGCTCCGTAGTCTGTGCATAACGGGAGTCTGTGTAAAAGTTCTTATTTAAATCTGTTGCTAAATACAGGCACGAGTCAGAGTGAGCAGCTCAGCCTTCAAGAAAAGAGGCTTACGTCACTGTCCGTCATTATCACATAGCCAGGACATCGTTTCCTCACTGGATTACCAGAGACCTTCCATCCTCATAAGACGTTGCCTCGGGCTTGAGGGGGTAATGTGGAAGGGGTGGGAGAGTCTGTCCTTTCACGGTGATCCAAACAGTGGGGAGGGAGGGTGAACTTGGTGCGGCCGACTTCATGGCCTGAAATTGTCCGGTGATGTGGTACAACATCTTGGGTTTGGTCAATATTAAAAGAGTGTCTCACCAGATCTCCGGTCTTCACCTTCAACTCCTTCCAGTATCGGAGTTGGCCCGCAGCCAAGTCCGGCCAGTCTCCCTTGGTGCTAGAGGCTTGTTTCATCAGGGTACAGGCAAGAAACCCACGCTCTTTAGCTTGAACCCAGGGCAAATCCTAATGGTGGTATGGGGAAGCACCAATCCTGTCTGTCACCAAAGGAAACCTGGAACTTCGGCCAGCAATGCACTGCCCTCTTTTCCTTTAGCCTCTCCAGTCACGGTGACTTTGAACTTCTGTCCCTCGAGGGGTGCATAATATCGGCTTTCCTCAGTTGAGCACCACGTAGGGGTCACATGAGGGTCTGCCTCCGGCAGAGAGGGTCCGAACGAAGTGGAGTCCAGATTCAGTGCCCACCACTGGAGGGGGATTCGGTAACTGGGGAAGCTGTCGGTTGTTCGCTAGTCCGTGTATAGAATCTCCACTTGCAATGGACAGAGCGAGTCTCACTCTGCTAGATTACACCCCAGACTGGTGGTGGCTGTGAATGAAACCTCACACTGGGTCCCCCTGGAATTCCATGTGCGTTCCGTGCTATTACTAGAGGTTTGGTCTCCTGCGAGAGTGCGTAGCGGGCCACAAATCGCTCCCAATAGTCGGGCCCCAATTCCCCAGGGTTACGTTTGGATTCAAGTACTTTAGTGATGTTTACAGGTTGTTGGAGAGCCCTCTCCAAGGCTTGAATAATCTGGTCTGTCTGTTCATTCTCATCATGGATTCCCACCTGTAACTCTTGATAGGTTTGGTATCTTAATTCTGCCTTCCATTCCCGCCCCTCATCAGCTGAGAGAATCATGCAGCAGAGACCGAATGAATCTTGCGGGGTCACATTATACATTTGTATAGTACTGCGGACATACCGAGCAATCTGTGCTGGGTTTTCTTTTCTATCTGGGGCCGGATTCATGATCACTATCATTTCTTGAGGCTTCCAGGGTGCATACACAGGAATCACTGAGAGCTGTCCCTCCTCCGCTGCTCATGGATTAGGCAGCATTCGGGTGGGCAATTGTCTCTGTGGAGCCATTAACTCTGGGCTTTTAGTGGATTCTTCCCTCCCTGTCTCGTAATAATCCTCGGTATTCCCTTTCTGGATCTGAGGATATAGAGAGCCTCCCCTTCCCCGCTGCCGCTGCTTTACCCGAGTGGTCACCGTATCTGAGTACTGGGAGGATTGGGGTTCGGGAGCACTCGGCCCCTGGTAAGGTGGGGGCGCGGGGGTACGGTGGGTGCCCACTCCTCATCACGGTCACCGTCCTCAAACAGGATCTGTATCCCAGACATGGGTTCGGGATCCCTTGTTTCCCTGTCAGTTCGAACTTTAGACTGACGTTCCTGCCCTTCTCTCCTATCTAGGCCGGCCTTGGTTTGCTGACGTTGTTTTTCCTGCTCTCGCTTTCGGCGCCCATTCACCCACTCACACTCGGCCTTTAGCGTCTTCTGCAGTACGTACCTCTCTCCCTTTGTCACACGCATTATCCCTCCAACTTGCTCATCATGTACTGTTCCACTTTGCATCTGCCTTATCCTTCCATTGCCTTTTCAACAATTTCCACTTCTTCTTCCATATCAAATTTACTGCTTGTTCTCAAGAGGTGATATCGCAGGCTCCCGCTCAGTGGCCACATTTCCCCCCCAATCTTTTTATTCAGCGCTGCGGTCAACATTCACAAATCTTTTTCCTTGTCTGGAAAACTCTCCCGCACATTGTGTAGGGCTGCTCTCGGCCCACTCGTATCACTCGACTCCATTCCCTCTAAGTAATTTACCCAGCACAGAGCCTCCTGCTCGATTAACAATCAGATAAATTTACCCAGCAGGCACCGCCTGCTAAATTGATAAATTTACCCAGCACGTCTGTCTCCTGCCCAGTTAGTGAAATTAACCCGGTACCGCCTCCTGCTCAATTAATAAAATTTGCCTACTTTCTACAAGTCTTCCGACAGATACTTTCCCGATCCTATCAAGATATGCAAGCAGCCCTCGGCGAGGAACCGTGCCTCCAAAGGAACTACCGGAGAGCGACAAAAGGTGAAATACCCGTTGGGCGCCCGGTCGGTCTCCGCAGTCCCCGGAGTGGTCCGGCCGCTTACTCAGTCTGTCTGCTTCGCACTCTCTGTATTGGGATCCTGTTCGTGACGCCCAATGTTAAAGTCGAATCTGAATAAAACTCGGGAGACCAGTTTCCTCTTGGCACCACAGTTTAGTGGATTCTCTTGCAAGAGTTTGAGACCCAGTTATCAAAGGGAAGGCATGTCAGTGCTGCCAACCATCTGACAAGTGGACTCTCTCAGTCAGGTTACAGCAGTATATTTATACATAGTAAGTCCCATAAGTCACTGTTGCAAGCTGCTATTAGAACTGGTACGCCCACCAAGTCTGTTAGTGCAAAACTTAAGGTCTTAGATAACAGAGTGCACTAACTCAAGGCTTGAATACAGATGGATATACAGTCCAGTCCTTATCAGCTATTCCCTTTGCAAGGTCCTGACTTCATTCCAGACAGATGTTCATTGCTGTCCTTATCAATGAGTGCTTACTCAAACACGGGTACAATATACATTATCAAATTCTCAATGTCCCTCTGACAATTAAAAGGAAACCAGTATAAGCCGTTTACTTTCTTAACTGCTGAAGACAGAGTTTACTTTTGTTCAAAAATTCCTATTCAGTCCCACTTATTCTTTTAGCTAGAGGTTACTTGGGTTCAAAATGATTTTTTATATATCCGCATTTCCTCAGAATGGTTTCTCCCCAGTGTGAGTTTGCTGATGTCTCGAGAGCTGAGATGAACGACTGAATCCTTTCCCACATTCAGAGCAGGTGAACGGCCTCTCCCCAGTGTGAACAAGCTGATGTTCTTTCAGCTGAGCTGAATCGGTGAATCCCTTCCCACATTCTGGGCAGATGAATGGCTTCTCCCCAGTGTGAATTCGCTGGTGTCTCAAGAGCTGAGAAGAACGACTGAATCCTTTCCCACATTCAGAGCAGATGAATGGCCTCTCCCCAGTGTGGACTCGCTGATGTAACTTCAGTTGAGATGACTGAGTGAATCTCTTCCCACATTCAGAGCAGACAAACGGCTTCTCCCCAGTGTGAAATCACTGATGTAACTTCAGTTGAGATGACTGGGTGAATCCTTTCCCACATTCAGAGCATGTGAATGGTTTCTCCTCACTGTGATCTAACTGGTGCGTTAATAGACTAAAACGCCGAGTGAATCCTTTCCCACAGTCTGAGCAGGTGAACGGCCTCTCCACAGTGTGAACAAACTGATGTTCTTTCAGATGAACTGAATCAGTGAATCCCTTCCCACATTCTGAGCAGATGAATGGTTTCTCCCCAGTGTGAATTTGCTGGTGTCTCAGGAGTTGAGATGAACGAATGAATCCTTTCCCACATTCTGAGCAAGTGAACGGCTTCTCCCCGGTGTGGACTCTCTGATGTAACTTCAGTTGAGCTGACTGGGTGAATTCTTTCCCACATTCAGAGCATGTGAACGGCTTCTCTCCAGTGTGGATTCGCTGATGTACCTTCAGTTGAGCTGACTGGGCGAATCGTTTCCCACATTCAGAGCATGTGAACGGCTTCTCCCCAGTGTGAACTCGCTGGTGGCTGTGTAGGTTGGACGAGTGAGTGAATCCCTTCCCATATTCTGAGCAGATGAATGGTTTCTCCCCAGTGTGAATTTGCTGGTGTCTCAGGAGTTGAGATGAACGAATGAATCCTTTCCCACATTCTGAGCAAGTGAATGGTTTCTCCCCAGTGTGAATTTGCTGGTGTCTCAGGAGTTGAGATGAACGAATGAATCCTTTCCCACATTCTGAGCAAGTGAACGGCTTCTCCCCGGTGTGGACTCTCTGATGTAACTTCAGTTGAGCTGACTGGGTGAATCCTTTCCCACATTCAGAGCATGTGAACGGCTTCTCTCCAGTGTGGATTCGCTGATGCTCCTTCAGTTGAGCTGACTGGGCGAATCGTTTCCCACATTCAGAGCTTGTGAACGGCTTCTCCCCAGTGTGAACTCGCTGGTGGCTGTGTAGGTTGGACGAGTGAGTGAATCCCTTCCCACAGTCAGAGCAGGTGAACGGCCTCTCCCCAGTGTGAACTCGCTGATGTACCTTCAGTTCAGATGACTGAACAAATCCTTTCCCACATTCAGAGCAGGTGAACGGCTTCTCCCCAGTATGAACTCGCTGATGGGACTTCAGTTCAGATGACCGAACAAATCCCTTCCCACACTCAGAGCAGGTGAACGGCCTCTCCCCAGTGTGAACTCGCTGATGTACCTTCAGTTCAGATGACCGAACAAATCCTTTCCCACATTCAGAGCAGGTGAATGGCTTCTCCCCAGTATGAACTCGCTGATGTGACTTCAGTTGAGATGACCGAGCAAATCCTTTCCCACATTCAGAGCAAGTGAACGGCTTCTCCCCAGTGTGGACTCGCTGGTGTCTGTGTAGGTTGGACAAGTGAGTGAATCCCTTCCCACACTCAGAGCAGGTGTATGGCCTCTCACTAGTGTAAACTCGCTGATGTAACTTCAGTTCAAATGACCGAACAAATCCTTTCCCACATTCAGAGCAGGTGAACAGCTTCTCCCCAGTATGAACTCGCTGATGGGACTTCAGTTCAGATGACTGAGCGAATACCTTCCCACATTCAGAGCAAGTGAACGGCTTCTCCCCAGTGTGAATTCGCTGGTGTCTGTGCAGGTTGGACGAGTGAGCGAATCCCTTCCCACAGTCTGAGCAGGTGAACGGCCTCCCCCCAGTGTGAACTCGCTGATGTACCTTCAGTACAGATGACCGAGCGAATCCTTTCCCACATTCAGAGCAAGTGAACGGCTTCTCCCCAGTGTGGACTCGCTGATGTGACTTCAGTTGAGATGACTGGGTGAATCCCTTCTCACAGTCTGAGCTTGTGAATGGCATCTCCCTGGTGTGAACTAACTGATGTTGCAGCAGGTGATTTGACTGAGTGAATGCCTTCCCACAGTCTGAGCAGGTGAACGGCCTCTCCCCAGTGTGAACTCGCTGGTGTCTATGTAGGTTGGACGAGTGAGTGAATCCCTTCCCACAGTCTGAGCAGGTGAACGGCCTCTCCCCAGTGTGAACTCGCTGGTGTCTATGTAGGTTGGACGAGTGAGTGAATGCCTTCCCACAGTCCGAGCAGGTGAATGGCCTCTCCCCAGTGTGAACCCGCTGGTGTCTATGTAGTGTGGACGAGTGAGTGAATCTCTTCCCACAGTCTGAGCAGGTGAATGGCCTCTTCTCAGTGTGAACTCGCTGCTGTTCATTCAGTTGAGATGATTGAGTGAACCCGTTCCCCTATTCAGAGCAGGTGAACGGCTTCTCCCCGGTGTGAACTCATTGGTGTCACTGTGGTCTGTTTGAGCATGTGAATGTCTTCCCACCATCCAAGCAGGTCAATGTCCTCTCACTGGTGAACTTTAGGATATATCTTCAGCATCGACAATGGAACGAATTGCTTCCCACTTGCAGAATAGGTGGAGCATCTCACTCTGGTGTGAACTTGCTGATGTATCTTCAGGCTGGATGACTGAGTAGTTCCCCTCCCTCACACAGAGCAGGTGAATGGCCTCTCCCCACGGTGAACTCACTAGCGTGTTTGCGGGGAGGCTGTGAGTGAATCCCTTACCACACTGAGAGAAGGAGAATGATACCTGACTACGATCAATTCTCTGGCAATTCAGAAAGTCAGAAGTTTTGAATCCCTTGTAGTTTTGAAGTTTTGAATGCAGTTGAAGAACTGATCTCCAGTGAACAAATGCTGGTGTGTTCACAGCACCCCGGTTCCAGTGGATTTCACTGAGTTACAACAGAAAACTTGATTTCAGAGACAAAACACATTACCAGATGGTATGAGATAATGCTTCATCTCCATGGATTGACAACAGATGTGTTGGTGATGCAAAGAAAATATTTGGTCACTCCTTAAATATCCGGAGTCAGCAAAACTGATGTGTTGTTGTGTTTGAGATTCCCGTGCACAAGTGTTCTGTCATTTCAAACCTGTAAAAATATTTGCAAAATACATCAATGGGTGAAGGACAGTATTTCAGGAGAGATTATAGTCTGTGGTGAGAACATAAGAACATAAGAAATAGGAGCCGGAGTCGGCCACTTGGCTCGTCGAGCCTGCTCTGCCATTTAATAAGAACATGGCTGATCTGGCGATGGACATCTCCACCTACCTGCCTTTCCCCCATAACCCTTAATTCCCCTGCTATGCCAAAATCTATCCAACCTGGTCTTAAATATATTCACTGAGGTAGTCTCCACTCCTTCATTGAGCAGAGAAATCCACAGATTCACCACCCTCTGGGAAAAACAGATCCTCCTCATCTCCATCCCAATTTCGCCCAAATCTTGAGGCGACATCCTCTAGTTCTAGCCTCATCCACCAGTGGAAACAACTTTCCTACCTCTATATTATCTATTCCTTTCATAATTTTACACGCTTCGATATGTTCTCCTTTGAATGAGAGCTCTGGCATCACAATTTTACCAATTTCAACTCAAGTTGGGGGTACTCATCTTGAGATATACCCCAGGCTACCGTGGGAAGTGAGGGAGGAAAATGCTGGATGTCTGGTGATGATCTTTGCACCATCAGTAGAGAGGGGAAACGTACCAGAGGATGAGAAGACATTGTTCTCTTTTCAGGTAAGCCAGATAAGCCAGGAAATTACAGACCAGTGGTTCTTACTTCAGAAGAGGGCACGCTGTTGGAGAAGCTCCTGAGAGGCAGCATTTCTGAGCATTTGGAGAAGCATAATCTGATGCGGGATAGTCAGCGTGGCTCTGTCTAGGGCAGATCGTGCCTTATGAACCTGATTGATTTCTTTGAGGATGTAACAAAACACACTGATGAAGGTAGAACATTGGATGTAGTATGAATGGCTTTCAGTGAGACTTTTGATAAGATTCCTCATGCAAGGCTCATTCAGAAAGTAATGAGGCAAGGATCCAAGTAGACCTTGCTTTGTGGATCCAGAATTGGCTTGCCCATAGAAGCCAAAAGGTGGCTGTAGATGGTTCGTATTCTGCATGGAGGACGGTGACCAGTGGTGTTCCACAGGGATGTGTTCTGAGACTCCTTCTCTTTGTGATCTTTATAAATGATCTTGATGAGGAAGTAGAAGGGTGGGTCAGTAAGTTTGCTGATGACACAAAAGCTGAGGGTGTTGTGAGCAGTCTGGACAGTTCTCCAGAGGTTACAGCAGGACATCGATAGGATGCAGAACTGGCAGATGGAGTTCAACCCAGATAAGTGTGCTGTGGTTTATTTCAGTACATCAGATTTGAAGACAGAATGTAATATTATGTTAGGACTCTTGGCAGTGTGGAGGATCAGCTAGATCTTGGGGTCCATGTCAATTTTACACTTAAAGCTGCAGCACTGATTGACATTGTTGTTAAGAAGGCCTTCATCAACCATGGAACTGAGTCCAAGAGTGGTGAGGTAATGTTGCAGCTATATAAGACCTGATTTATACCCCACTTAGAGTATTCTATTACCTCATTACAGGAAGGTTGTGGATACTATAGAAAGAGTGCAGAGGAGATTTACAAGGATGTTGCATGGATTGGAGAACATGCCTTATGAGAATAGGTTGAGTGAACTTTAGAGTGACGGAGGATGAGAGGTGACCTGATAGATGTGTATAAGATGATGAGAGGCATTGATCGTGTGGACAGCCAGAGGCTTTTTCCTGGGGCTGAATTGGCAAACACAAGGGGCATTGTGTTAAGGTGCTTGGAAGTAGGGTCCATGGGGATGTCAGAGGTAGGTTTCTCACACAGAGAGTAGCAGGTGTATGGAATACACAGCCAGCGATGACAGTACAGGCAGATACCATACAGTCTTTTGAGAGATTCAGATAATTTCATGGAGCTTAGAATACACAGAGTGCAATGCAGTTGGGAAATACGAGGCAGTTTCTAGAATAGATTACATGGACGGCACAACACTGTGGGCCGAAGGGCCTGTATTATATTGCAGATTTCTATGTTTCCATATGCACTCATCTTCTAACAAGGCACAGATCAGACATTCTGACTGACCATCAAATTATCTGACTATATCCCTGTCTTTATGAGAATGGGCTGTTTCTGACTTCAATCAACCTGTGACTTGGCTCAATCTGTCTCTGTCCTTTGGTATTATTTCAAGTTCTGGTCATGTTCCACAATACTACAAAGATCACTTGTTACTGCATGTACGATCCTGGAGATTTACTAATTACTTGGATCGCCCCCCCCATCTGCTGATTGTCAGTGATGAACCCATCGATGGCAAGGCCAATGGAGGGCAGTGGTTATTCTCATTGGAGTGCGGCACCTTTTTGATCTGAAAGCCAGAAGTCACTTGTCATCGAGGCAAAGCTGTTTCATATCGTTATTAACCCGGAGAGAACTAAATCTGATGGAAGGTTTTATTTCCATGCAGCACTAATTGACATTTTCACTGACTGGAAGGTAAACTCTTCAACCGAGCTTAACTGGGAACTATATTTTCGTTCTGATTCATAATGCTCGGATTTACATAGTGGAGCTCGGCAATGTTTGGCAGATACATCCGCTTGCACTTCCTTCGACTGTACGGAACAACACCGGTACTACCACCAATGGCTGCCTCCTTACCCAGAAACCCTCACGAAGAGAAACCTCCCGGTATTGTTGGGCTGGCTGTGGGCTGGGCTGAGAGTTTGGAAGGAGGTGGTGCATGTGTGAATGTGGTTTGGAACTTGTTGAGGGAAAGAGAGTGGGTAAGGAGCGGGAATTGCTGGGAGGGGATTGCCTGGGTCTGGTAATGGCAGACAAGGTGAGAGGAGGGGCTGAGGGAAAGAGAGTGGAGAAGAAGTGGGATAGGGATTTGGAGCGGGGATTGCTGGGAGGGGGTTGTCTGGGTCTGGTAATGGCAGACGAGGTGAGAGGAGGGGCTGAGGGAAAGAGAGTGGAGAAGGAGCGGGATAGGGATTTGGGATCAGTGGTAGGCAGCTGGGGAGAAATGGATTATTGTGAAGGGAGAAATAAAGGGAATAAGGAGATAGTGAGGGGATGGATGAATGAAAACCGAGACAAAGGGAATAAAAGAATAAGAAATGACAGTGGAGAGAGTTCTGAAAGTGAGGAAGATGAAGAAGTTCAGAGAGGAGGTGTTGTCATAATTAGGTTTAATGAGAAGGCGCAAGGACACATGAAGAAAATTAACCCGTTTGTGCTAACAACAACTCTGGCAAATAAGATAGGGGAAATAGTATTTGCAAAAGTTCTTAATGATGGCAATCTATTGGTAAGATGTGCGAATGAGGAACAACTTGAGAAAGCACTCAAGCTAAAAGAGATAGGAAAATGTGAGGTGGAATATACAGGGAGGGTGGGAGCACGAAATGGTGGTTGTAAAGGAGTGATCACGGGTGTACCAATGAGTCTAAACATGGAGGAGTTGAAGAGGAATATCAAAGGGGGGAAAGTAATTAATGTTCTAAGACTGAAAACAACAAAGGAGGGAATGAAAAAGGAAAGTGAAAGAGTATTGATTAAATTTGAAGAAGGAAGAGTGCCAAGGAAAGTGTTACTGGGTTTCATGAGTTACCCAGTAAGGGTGTATGTGCCAAAGCCATTGAGGTGCTATATTTGTCAAAGGTTTGGACACATAGCTAAAAACTGTAAAAGGCAGAGGAGATGTGCTAGATGTGGGGATGATAATTGAGTATGGAAAGTGCGGAACAGGAGTGCAACCAAAATGCTGTAATTGTGGAGGAGCTCATAATGTGGCCTATAGTGGGTGTGAGGTTATGAGACGGGAGAATAAAATTCAAGAAATAAGAGTGAAAAGAAAGATCCGTTATGCAGAAGCTGTAAGAATGTCAAGAGCACAGAATAATGCTCCTAATGACCAGAGAGCAATAGGGATGCAAGAGATGCAGCGAAGAGTAAATGACAGGATTAATGTGGAAAATAAAGCTCTAGTAACATTCATTGCAGGAGTTATTAATAGTACGGCAGAGGTAAAGTCAAAAAGTGACAAAATTCAGCTGGTGGTCAAAGCAGCAGTAAACCATTTAGGGTTAGTAGGACTGACATGGGAAGACGTGAGGGAGAACCTCACTAGTCAGTCAAGCCAGGAAGTGTCGTAGGTTGGTTAGTACTCATTATGGTGATTCTTTTGCAATGGAATGCCAGGAGTTTACTGGCCAATGGCCAGGAATTGAAGGAATTTATTAAGGAAATGGTTGTAAAACCGGATGTAGTGTGTATTCAGGAAACTTGGTTGAAACCAGTTTTAGACTTTGTGGTACATGGGTATACAGTGATAAGGAAAGATAGAAATCTAGGGGGAGGAGGAGGTTGTGCTATGTTAATCAAGCAAAGTACACCGTATAGAGTACTGGAAAAAGGAGTCGATCAGGAATACATAGTGGTGGAAATATGGGAGAGAGGGGAGGGAGTGGTTATAATTAACTACTACAATCCATGTAAAAGGTTGGATTTGGACAGCCTACTAAGGATACAAGGACAAAATAGACACAAAGTAGTGTGGTGTTCAGATTTCAAAGCTCACAGCACAATATGGGGGCATCCGATTACAGATTCAAATGGAACGGTAATTGAAGATTTGATGGAAGAAAGGGATTTGGTATGTATGAGTGATGGTAGAGGAACAAGAATAAACATAACAACAGGGACTGAGTCGGTATTAGATATTACGTTAGTGTCTAATGTCTTGGCTGGCATCAGTAACTGGGGAGTTTGGACTGCTTCAACAGTAGGCAGTGATCACTACCCAGTTTTATGTTCAGTGGGTGAAAGAGTTGAAATAAGACCAGGTGGGGGAGTCCCAAAGTGGGTGTTTGGAAAAGCAGATTGAGGTAAATTCCAGAAGTTAAGTGAAGAAGCATTGACAAAGATTGACATTTCTGGAGATACAGATGAATTAAACAGTCAGGTGACTTCAGCAATTATTATGGCAGCAGAAGGATCTATACCCAGGAGTAAAAATAGGATGAATAGAAAAATAGTGCCATGGTGGTCAGAGGAATGTTGTCAGGCTGTAAAAACCAGAAATAGAGCACTCAGACTAGTTAAAAGAACCCATAATATGCAGCATTTGATTCAATATAAGAAGGCACAGTCAGTGGTGAGAAGAACTATACGTCAAGCTAAAAGGGCAAGTTGGAGGAGTTTTTGCAACAAAATAGGAAGAACAACGCCTGTGGGAGACGTATGGGGAATGATTAAGAGGATGCAGGGAGATAGAAAGGATTGGGAGTATCCAGTAATGCTGTCTGAGGAGGAAACAGCAGTTTCCAGCAGGGAAAAGGCTGAGATCATGGCCAAGTCATTTGTAAAGATATATAGTTCAGAAAATTTGTCTGAAGAAGGGAGAAGGAGAAGGGAAAGAACAATGAGTCAATACCCAGGTGTGTTAAACAGGAGGGAAGAAACATATGATATAATTGATGATCCATTTACTTTGGCAGAAATGGTGAGAGCAATAAAGAGATCGAGACCAGGGAAAGATCTAATATGCTACTTTATGCTAAAAAATCTAGAAGGAGCGCTCTTGAAGTTACTGCATTTTTACAACAGTGTGGGAGGAGGGAAGATTGCCAAGTGCATGGAAAGAAGCAGTAGTAATTCCAATAAGGAAACCTGGCAAGGATCCGTCAAAACCCACTAGCTACAGGCCAATAACACTAACATCAAATATATGTAAGGTAATGGAAAGGATGATAACTGAAAGGTTATCATATGATCTTGAGAAGAGAGGAATGCTGGCAAGTTATCAGAGAGGTTTTAGGAAGGGAAGGAATTCCATGGACTCAGTGATAAGGTTAGAGACTGAAATAAAAAAGGCCCAGGCAAATAAAGAAGCAGTAGCCTATGAAAATTGAAAAAGCCTATGATATGATGTGGAAGGAAGAATTATTAATTAAACTGCACAAGATGGGGGTTGGGGGGAGAGTTTTTAATTGGATTAAATATTTTTTGTTTGGTAGACAAATTCAAGTTCGGATTGGATCAGAATTATCAAAACAGTACATAGTGAGAAATGGCACACCTCAGGGTAGTGTGATTAGCCCCTTACTTTTCATCATTATGAACAATGATGTCTTCACAAAGGTACCAGTGGATATAGGTAGGTCACTGTTTGCGGATGATGGGGCCTTGTGGAAAAGAGGCAGGAACACGGAGCATATAATCACGAAACTACAAGGAGCAATTGATGAAGTGGTAGAGTGGGGTTATGATTGGGGATGTAGATTTTCAGTGGAAAAAACTCAAACTGTATTTTTCACTAGGAAAAGAATAGAAGTAGGGAAGAAGTTAAGGATGTATGGGATTGATTTAGAAAGGGTTGGATCATTTCAATTTCTGGGAGTTATATTTGATTCACGATTAACATGGGCAGACCATATCAGGAAAGTTGAGGAGAAATGTAAAAAAGTAATAAACGTGATGAGATGTTTGACTGGTAGGGAATGGGAGCAAGTTGTTCAGCATTAAAGAGAATGTATGTGGCTTTAGTAAGATCTGTGTTGGATTATGGAAGTGTAGCATATGGATCAGCAGCTAGGTCTCTTATAAGGAAACTGGATGTGATTCAGGCTCAGGTTTTGAGAGTGTGCAGTGGGGCTTTTAAAACATCACCAGTATCAGCCCTGCAGGTAGAAATGGGAACAATGCCTTTGGAACTAAGAAGGATGCAATTGATGACAAACTACTGGGTTAATTTGCAGGGACACGATGATTCCCACCCTGCTAAAGGAGTGTTGCAGGACTCCTGGGAAAATGGAAGGTTTCAGAGGGAAAACTTTAGTCGGGTAAGGAATGATATTGCTAGATCATGTGGAGTGTTTGATCTAAGGATAAGTCCTTCAGTAGTTTATCTGGTTGTAGCTCCATGGAAGCTGGTATGGCCTGACGTAGACTGGCATTTGTTAGAGGTAAAAAGGAAAGGAAAGTATAAAACTGATTTGGTAAGTGCATTTAACTGTTATGTGATGGAAATGTATAGTGATTATACTCAGGTCTATACAGATGATGCTAAGGAACCTGAGACAGGAGTGACAAGGTTTGGGGTGGCAATACCAGCAAAAGCAATTGCAATCAGCAGAAGAACATCTGATAAGTTAGCGGTGTGTACAGTGGAGATGATGGCAGTGTTGGTTGTGTTGCGTTGGGTGGAGAAAACTAAACTAGTCAAAGCGTTGATATGCTCAGATTCATCTTCAGTACTAGCAAGTTTAAGGTCTTCTCACTCAAACAGCCAGCAAGATGTACTTCATGAAGTCCTTCAGTCAGTCACAAGAGTTGCAAATCAGGGAGGTCAGGTTAAATTTCTATGGGTTCCAGCTCATGTAGGGGTGAAGGGCAATGAAAGGGTGGATGAGTTGGCAAAGAGGGCAATAAAGAAAGAAAATATAGAAATGCACATTAGAATTAGTAAAGCAGAGGTTAAGTGTGTAATCTGGGGAAAAAAATAACCAAATGTGGCAAGAAAGATGGGACAGGGAGGGGAAAGGGAGGCATTTATATCAAATACAAAAAAGTGTTGCAGTTACAAGGGTAGGAAGTAGATACAGAAGTGAGGAAATTGTGTGGACTAGGTTAAGGCTGGGGCACTGTGCACTAAACCAAACACTGAAATTGATAGGGAAACACCAGGCAGGACTGTGTGAGGAATGTCAGGAAGAGGAGTCAGTAGAGCATGTAGTTCTGAGTTGCAGGAAGTATGGGATACAGAGAGAGATGATGAGAATTAATCTAAGGGAACTGGGGGTGCAGGAATTCACATTAAAAGGGTTGCTGGGCATGGGTGAGAGAACACAGGTCAGGGTATTTTTAGCTTTCTTAAGGGGTACTACAGGGGTTTTTATAGCATATGATGGATAAACAGAAATAGGGTACTAGGATGGGGAGGATAAAGTGTAGGTTAGGTTATGTGTATGTGTCCGATTGGATGAAGGGATTTAGAATGTGAGTCCATCGCATACTCCGGAGCAGAAGGTGACGGTAATGCACCATTAAGCTGGGTGGCAACCGCTGTAAAACAAGAGAGGGAGGGGGTGGGGAGGGGGAGAGGGGGAGGGGAAGAGGGGGAGGGGGAGAGATACCTCCCTGGCCGCATCGAAAGGCCCGAGAATGCGCATGCGCCGGTAAGCATGCTTTGGGGCCGTGTACGGATCGTGGGGCTGAGACAGCGGGAGAGGACCAGGACCGTCGTGGGGTGCAGCACCAGTGTTGCTGGAAATCACAGTAATTGTCCTTCGGTCGCGTTTCAGACGCCGGTGAATTAGAACCCGCCCGGAACCCGCTCTTACCTTTGTCCGGTCGTTTTCGGCCTCCGGGCTACTCAGCGCATGCGCGATACTCGGGATTGGTGGCGCCGACCACGCATGCGCAATGATTTATCAGGCGAGAATCTGCAGATACGGAAACCCAAAGCAACACAGACAAGATGCTGGAGGAACTCAGGGGGGCAGGCGGCGACTATGCAGAGGAGTGAACAGTCGGCGTTTCAGACCGACACCCTTCTTCAGGACTGGAAAGGAAGGGAGGGAGTCAGATTGTGGGGCGACATGAGGTGATAGGTGAAAACGGGAAAGGGGGAGGGGTAAAGTCAAGAGCGGTGAAGTCTGTTAAAGAGATATAGGGCTGGAGAATAATAATAATAATAATAATAATAATAATAATAATAATAACCAATACTTTATTGATCCCGAGTGGGAAATTCTTTCGTTACAGCAGCAATATTTAAAATCGCAGTTAGCAGTGTGAAGACTTTACTAAAAATAGAGAATAATAACATACACAGTAATACTGTACCAATGTGCAATAATGCATGAAACAATATTGCAGAGACTATTGAACTATGATCTGTCGCAGAAAGATGTATTGAATTGACTTTATTTTTTACATCCTTCACATACATGTGGAGTAAAACTGTTTACGTTATGCCTCCGTCTAAATGTGCAATGTGCAATCGTAGTATTTCATAGTAATTTATAATAAACAGAACAATCAAGGTAACATAGAAATGCACTCAGATCAGCGTGAGTTAAGCAGTCTGATTCCTGGTGGAAGAAGCTGTCCCGGAGCCTGTTGATCCTGGATTTTCTGCTGCGGTAGCGTTGCCCCGATGGTAGCAGCTGGAATAGATCATGATTACCGTGACTCGGGTGCCCCATGATCCTGCGGACCCTTTTTACACACCTGTCTCTGAAAATTCCCTGAATCATGGGAAGTTCACAACTACAGATGCACAGGGCTGTCCGCACCACTCTCTGCAGAATCCTTCGATTAAAGTAGGTAAAGTTCCCATATCAGGCAGTGATGCAGCCAGTCGGGATGCTCTCAGTTGTGCCCCTGTAGAAAGTCCTTAGGATCTGGGGGGGGGGGGCATACCAAACTTCCTCAACGGTCTGAGGTGAAAGAGGCGCTGTTGTGCCTTTTTCACCGCACAGCTTGTGTGTACAGACCACGTGAGGTCCTCAGTGATGAGGATCCCGAGGAACGTAAAGCTGTTTACCCTCTCAACCCCAGATCCATTGATGTCAATAGGGGTTAGCCCGTCTCCATTCCTCCTGTAATCCACAACCAGCTCCCTTGATTTTCCGACATTGAAGGAGAGGTTGTTTTCTCGACACCATTGTGTCAGAGAGATGACTTGTTCCTTGCAGGCCACCTCATTATTGTTTGAGATTAGGCCAATCAATGTGGTGCTGTCGGCAAATTTAATGAAGAGATTGGAGCTGTGGGTGGCCGGCTAGCAGATGTGCATGTGTATGTAGCCGGTTAGTTGTATGTGGTTATTACATCTGATAGGAAAGAGCGTTGCTGAGTGAGTCTGTTCGAAAGGGTGCTCCGCTGCCTGTGCAGTCGCTCATGGAGTGGATGTGCCCGATTGTCCGTAATGGGTGTCCGTTTGTTTAGTGACACCACTCCTCTCCACCACTCACTCCAAAGAGCCCCGGTTGTGGCCAAGGACGGTTCCAACCTTTCTGATGAGTTTATTTTGCATCGATGCTGCTCCCCCAACGTAAAGCCGCAATCCTGCCTCACACATTCAAGCATCTCGGCTTCCTTAGAAGACGGAGCCCGCTCATTCCCTTCTTGTAAACAACATTACTGTTGGTTTCCCAGTCATGTCTATTGCCGAGGTGAACCCCCAAGTATTTGTATTCCTCAACCTCCGAACGTCTTCTCCAGAACGTACACAGGACTCGTCATGACCTCTTCTTCCTAAATCAATCACCATTTCCCTGGTTTCGGCCACATTCAAGAGCAGGTGATTCCTCCTTCACTATTCCACAATCTTGTCCACCAGTCCTCTGTACCCCGACTCCTGCCCATCTCTGATGCACCCAACTACCGCAGAGCCATCAGAGAACTTCTGCAAGTGGCCTGACTCAGAGTTGTACTGAAAGTCTGAGGTGCACAGTGTGAACAGAAACGGAGACAGGACAGCCCTTGTGGGGCTCCAGTGACACTCACCTCCGCCTCAGGCAGAGAACCACCCAGCGGTACAAACTGGGCTCTATCAGTCAGGAAGGCAGTGATCCAGGAGAGAGTGGATTTGTCTACGCCCATCCTTTGGAGCTTCTTGCTCAGATGACGTGGCTGGATTGAACTGAAGGCACTAGAGAAATAAAAACAACTGTGATTCTCAGAATGCCACCACCGTCACCCAGGTCGGAGTGAGCTCGCTGCGATAGGTAGATGATAGTGGAACACCCAGGTCGGAGTGAGCTCGCTGCGATAGGTAGATGATAGTGGAACACCCAGGTCGGAGTGAGCTCGCTGCGATAGGTAGATGATAGTGGAACACCCAGGTCGGAGTGAGCTCGCTGCGATAGGTAGATGATAGTGGAACACCCAGGTCGGAGTGAGCTCGCTGCGATAGCTAGATGATAGTGGAACACCCAGGTCGGAGTGAGCTCGCTGCGATAGGTAGATGATAGTGGAACACCCAGGTCGGAGTGAGCTCGCTGCGATAAGTAGATGATAGTGGAACACCCAGGTCGGAGTGAGCTCGCTGCGATAGGTAGATGATAGTGGAACACCCAGGTTCTGTTCGGCTACCTAAGTCTGGGGAAGAGCATCTCTGGCCCCGCCAAACGTGTGAGATTGAGGTGTGAGCTCACGCGAGACCCCCTGTTTGAGTGGATGCTGCGTGATTTGTTTCCCTGATACAAATCAATCCCACGAAACAACAGACTGTACACCAGACACAATGAAACGACTGAGCTGTGTAATTCTACATGTGACTAAAGGGTTAGTAAAGACAAAGCAAAAGAAAAAAGGGCCCGTATTAATGAGACAGTCGAATGTGCACAAGTTGGAGATCCCGGTTTCCCCTTCGCTGCTCCTCCTTCTATCACCCCGGCCCTTGTCGGATCAGTATCCCATTCAGGGACGGGGCCGGTATAATCTCTCCTCCAGTCGCTCCACGTCGCCACGGAATCCTCTCACTAGGTGTCGGTTCCAGTTCGGGCTCCGGGTCAACCTGCACCTCTTGTCCCACAGGCAGAAGGTGGTTCCGATGGAGAACCTTGACAGGTCCATTCCCATCCTCTGGCTTCACCCGGAAAACTGGTACGTTTGGCATCTGACTCTCCACTACACAGAGCGTAGCCACCCAGTGTCCAGACAACTTATGCTTCCCAGGTAGCCCCAAATTCCTGATGAGGAGTCTGTCTCCCGGCATGAGTTGGGAGATCCTAACGTTTTGATCACAGCTCCTCTTATTTCCTTGATTCTGCTGGTTCGGAAGACTTTTCCCGGCTCCCTTCTCATATCAGACACACACTTCAGATCAGTGTTCGGTGGCCGGTCCTTCTCCTCCGTCCCAGAATAAAGGTCATGTGTCACATCGCCTCGCGCCCAGACATGAGATAATATGGCGGGTACCCGGGAGCTTCCTTACATGTACAGTTGTAGCAGTGGAACAGATGTCCAACATGTTGACTCCAATTGTTCTTCTTGCTGATTTACAAGTGTGCTTGATTCTGGGTCCTGCCTGAGATGGCGGATGTTGCAGAGAATTATGTGCTGGACACAGATGATAATGGGGCGGTAGGTGAGGATGAGGAATCCTCTATCTGTATCCCTGGTGGGGTAGTATGAGGATGGGGTGAGGGCAGATGTGTGCAAGATGGGAGAGATGCGGTTGAGGGCAGCGTTGATGATGGATGAAGGGAAGCCCCTCACTTTGAGGAAGGAGGGCATCGCCTTCGTTCTGTAATGAAAAGCAGCATCCGGAGAGCAGATGCGGCGGAGACGGAGGAATTGAGAGAGGGGGATGGCAATTTTATAAGTAACAACTTGTAAAAGAGGTAGAGTCCAGTTCAGTAGGATTGAAATGGACATCAGTGGATAACCTGTCACCAGAGCCAGAGACAGTGAAATGGGAAAGGGGAAGGCAGTAATGGACAAGGTGAATTTGAGGTCAGGGAGAAATTTACAGGCAAAATTGATGAAGTCGACTTGCTTAGCTTTGGTGCAGAAGGCAACACCAGTGCAGTCAGAATCAGGTTTATTATCACCGGCATGTGAATTGAAATTTCGGAGACGGCATGGTCATGTACTTTGATAGAAGAAATATAACGGCAGACTATTTTGTAACTGGGAAAAAAAATAAAAAACAAAAAAAAATGAAGGGTATTCTGAATCATCGTGTAGGATTCCCTGAAGGATGTCGATGTTGAGGAAGTATCGATGATTGAGTCGATGATGGGGAAGGATCGATGATTGAGTCGATGATGGGGAAGGATCGATGATTGAGTCGATGATGAGGAAGTATCGATGATTGAGTCCATGATGAGGAAGTATCGATGATT
This sequence comes from Hemitrygon akajei, assembly GCF_048418815.1. Classification (NCBI taxonomy): domain Eukaryota; kingdom Metazoa; phylum Chordata; class Chondrichthyes; order Myliobatiformes; family Dasyatidae; genus Hemitrygon; species Hemitrygon akajei. The sequence continues at coordinate 3,562,449 of NW_027331923.1, forward strand.
GAGTCGATGGTGAGGAAGTCCAATGTGATGTTGGCAATCAATTCGAGAGGACGACAACATAAAAGCAAGGATGCATTGGTGAGGCCTCACTTGGAGCATTGCGAGCAGTTTCCGGCCCCATATCCAAGAAAAGATGTGCTGACCTCGGAAGGGGCTCAAAGGAGCCTCAGGGATTTGAACAGGACCCCACTAACTCTGTTGACGGGACATTAACCGCATAGACTTCAACAGTCCTCTCTCCAATTCCAGCCTCACTCCTTCTGAACGTCGAGCTCTCCACTCCCGCTGCACTAATCCTAACCTCACCATCAAACCCGCAGATAGCGGAGGTGCTGTAGTAGTCTGTCGGACTGACCCCTACCTTGCTGAGGCCTATCGCCAACTCTCGGACACCTCCTCCTACTTACCCCTCGAACAGGACCCCAGTAAGGAACACCAGGACATCGTCTCCCACACCATCACCAACCATTCTGACTCTGGGGATCTCCCAACACCACCAGCAACCTCAAACTTCCCGGACCCCGCGGCTCCTGTTTCTACCTCCTCCGCTAAATCTAAACCCCCGTGTCCAGGTAGACCCATTGTTTCAGCTTGTTCCTCCCACTTAACATATAGCATACCCCGACTCTGTTTTATCCCCCATGGTTCAGTCCCTCCCTACCTACATCCGTGACAAGTCACCCGCTGTAAATCTGTTCAAGGACTTCAGGTTCCCTGCCCCGTCACCTTATTAGTACTATGGATGTCCAGTCCATACACATCTCTACCCCACCCCCACCAGGAAGCTCTCAAAGCTCTCGCTTATTTCTGGACACCAGACCCAACCATTTCCCTTCCACTCTCCTCCGCCTCGCGTAACTTGTCCTCACTCACAATAATTTCTCCTTTGGCTTCTCCCGCTTCCTTCAAACAGAAGTGGTAGCCACGGGCACTCGCATGGGTCCCAGCTGAGCCTGCCTGTTTGTCGGCTACGTGGAACAGTCTGTGTTCTAAGCCCACACTGGTGAGCGTCCCGCACTTTTCTTACGCTACATCGATGACCGAATTGGTGCTGCTTCCTGCAACTCGTCAACTTCATCCACTTCGCCTCAAACTTCCACCCTGCCCTCAAATTCACCTGGTCCATTTCTGACACTTCCCTTCCCTTTCTCCATCTCAATGACCCTATCACCAGAGACAGCTTATCCACCTATGTCCATTGCAAATCCACGGACTCTCGTATCTCTCTGGACGAGATCTCGTCTCACCGCGCTGCTTGTAAAAGCGCCACCCCACTTCTCAATTCCCCCGTCTCCGCCGCATCTGCTCTCAAGATGAGGCTTTCCTTTCTAGAACGAAGGTGATGTCCTCCTTTTTCAAAGAAAGGGACTTTCCTTCCCCCACCATCAACGTTGCCCTCAACCGCATCTCTACCACTTCACGCACATCTGCTCCTACCCCATATTCCCGCAACCCTACCTGGGATAGGATTCTTTTTGACCTCACCTACCACCCCAGATAAATCTCCGACACTTCTGGCACCTCCAACGGTTTCCCACCTCCAAGCACATCATTCCCTCCCCCGCACAATTCCCCACTCCCAAATGTGTGCTTTCTGCAGGGATCCTTACGCAACCCCGTTGTCCATTCATCCCTCCCCACTGATATCCCTCCTGGCAATTATCCTGGCAAGTGGAACAAATTAAAATGGGTGGCTGCCCGTACACTACCATTCAGGTCCCTAAACAATCCTTTCAGATGAGGCGGCACCTGTGAGTCTGTGTCCAGTGTTCCCGCTGTGGCCTCCTGTATATCGGTGAGATCCGAGTTAGATTGGGAGACTGCTTCGACAAGCATCTAAGCTCCGGCCGCCAGAAAACGTGGGATCTCCCAGTAGCCACCCATTTTAATTTCACTTCCCATTCCCATTCTGATGTGTCCATCTATGGTCTCCTCCACTGTCATAACCCCGCCACATTTACATTGGAGAACCAACCCCTTATATTCCGTTTGGACAGACTGCAACCTGATGGCATGAACAACGATTTCTCAAAGTTCCGGTAAAGTCCCTCATTCACCATTTCCCATTCCCTTTTTCCTCTCGCATGTTACCTCCTTGCCTCCCTCTGGTGCTCCACTCCCGATTTTTTTCTCCCATCGTCTTCACCAATCAACTTCTGAGCGTATTCCTTCATCCCCCCCCCTCCCGATTTCACCGATCACTTGTTACGATCTTAACAAAATACCAGCAACTGCGGATCACAGCTGGAGGCAGGTTTTATTCTAAATCCACTGTTTTTATTAGTGACTACTTATAATGTAAGGCATTAGTCACAGCAAACAGAAGTGTGTGTGTGTGTGTGTGTGTGTGTGTGTGTGTGTGTGTGTGTGTGTGTGTGTGTGTGTGTGTGTCCCAATCAATTAAGCTTAGGAACAGGTCTGAAAAGTATTTTCCCCAAATCAGTCTCTGGAATCCAGTGTCGAAACGTCAACTTGTAAGACAACGCGGAGAAGTATTTACGAGAGGATTGTAAGACTGAGTAACTGAGTGACAGGCACCGCCGTTTTGAAGTCGTCGGAATCCCACGAATCCACGCAGAAGTGTACCCAGAGTAGTATCGTTTGACACGAGTGGTCGTGACAACACCCCTCGACTCCTTGTACAAGGGAAACGAAAATGCGATCGCCACCAATACTTCAGAGACCCACACATGGATCAATCAACGTGACAGTTACTTTAGCTACAGGCACTGCGTCGCTGTTTCAGTAATTCTCCGGGCAGGGAGAATTATCAAAGTTGTCCGTATTTTGCAACGAGCCGTGCCAGCTCGTGGTGCGATGCTTTTTAAGATGGTAACAGTCTTCAGGGGAGTCTTCAGCCAGACTTCATGTCTGGCTTCTTCCAGTTACCCCGCCCCTCACAAGTCACACTGGCTTTTCGAGCACAAACAGTTCCTATATTCTCTCTCTCCCTTCCTGGCTGTCACTCAGAACCCAGCTCCGCCTTTTTTGACGTCACTCAGTCCAATGTCTTAAAGGGACACTCACAGTTAATGAAACGGGAGCTGGTAATACTGTACACGCCGTTTCGCTCTCCGCTCCTTCAATCTATTCTGAGATTTTTTTAATCTCCAGTCCTGCCGAAGGGTTTCGATCCGAAAGGTCGACAGTTCTTTTTCTCCACAGATGCTTCCTGGCCTGCTGAGTTCCTCCGGCATTTTGTGTGTGTTGCTCACAAAAATGATTCCGGGAATGAAAGTCTTGTCATATGAGGAGATTCGATGACTCTGGGCCTCTCTGACTGGAATTCAGAAGAATGAGGCGGACCTCATTGAAAACCTATCAGGTGTTGAAATGTCTCGATGGAATCGATGTGGAGAGGATGTTTCCTGTGGTGACCCAGAGGACAAAGAGGCTCAGAATAGAGCGACTTCCTTTTAGAGTGGAGATGAGGAGGAATTTCTTTACCAAGAGAGTCGCGAATCTGTGAGATTTGTGGCCTCTGGACTGACCGTAAACGTCAGCCTGTGACGTAGCACAATGTCATTCTCTCATTGGTGTTACTCCCTGTTGTCGCTGTGCTGCCCGTGTGCGCGGTTGCACAGTATCTGAAACACTCCCACGCAGATCGCAGTCGGTGCGGCGCTGATGGAATTTTCTTTCATTGGAAGTGCCGTGCAGTGTTCAGTCCATGCAGAAAGATTCCTGCCCAGATCAGTGGCCATGTTCCACAGCGCCACAAAGAGCCCGTGATATTACATGGCTAATCCCGGAGACTTTCCAATTACTCTGACCCACCCACTCCAGCTGACTGACGGTGGTGAACCCATCGATGTCCAAGCTCTTGTCTCTCTGCTGCAATCACATGGACGGTACAAGAACCTCAGGACGCACCACCAGGTTCAGGGACAGCGGCTGCCTTCCCCTGGGACAGATCCCTTCCCCAGTGATCAGGATCGTGAACAACAGAGGATAATTACACTGCCTTGTCCATCCATTGAGATGCTCCCACAACCAATGATCGCACTTTAGCGAATTTATATCTTGTTATTTCATCTCCCGTTATTTATTGCTATTTATTTATATTTGCATTTGCACAGTTTGCTGTCTACTGGTTGATATTTCACTGATGCTGTTATAGTCACCATTCTATGGATTTTCTGAGTATTCTGGAAACAAACGGAGACTGAAATCTCCAGCTAACGAAGCGTCATCAGACACACTCTCAGCCAATCAGTGAACAGAAATGGGAGACGCATTGGCGGGGGCGTGCAGGTGGGCGGCACGCTGAGCGCTGAGACACGTATGTTCTCATTGGCGGAGGATAGTAGGTGGGCGGGACGCTGAGTGCTGGGAGAAGCATGTTCTCATTGGCGGACTCGTGTAGGTGGGCGGGACGCTGATCTCTGGGAGAAGCATGTTCTCATTGGCGGAGGAGTGTAGGTGGGCGGGACGCTGATCTCTGGGAGAAGCATATTCTCATTGGCGGAGGAGTGTAGGTGGGCGGGACGTTGAGCTCAGAGCGGCCGAACATGGAACCGGGAGCGAGTGGATCCGGGGAGAGACGGCAGATCGCGAGTTGTATCTCGGGTAAAGGCTGAACACCGGCCGGGGGTTTGAATCCTTCCGATAGCAGAGGTGAAGAGACCCTGAGATGTTTCAGCTACACGGAGGGCGCCCGGCCTTTCCCCGCCGAGGATCGGGGCCTGTTGTCTGGAGTTGTCTCCCAGACCCGTCCCTTCCTGCTGGGAGACGGAAGCTGCCCCGCAGCGGCTGCCGATGGATCTGCGGAGCTCTCACCGCTCCCCTGTGCAATCCGAATGGCTGAAAACCAAGGGAGAACAAAGCGCAAAGGTAAACCCGTGCTTTAGAAAATAAGAAACAGGAGTAGTCGTGGCCATTCGGCCTTTGTGCTTGTTCTGTCCTTTCCTGCGATTACGCCCGATCTTTGACATCAGCTCCACTTTCCTGCAACGTTCCCATAATCGCTGGGCCCCTAAATTTTTCTTTAAATTCATAAACCTAGTGGAGAAAATTCCAAAGATTCACCACACTCTGGGTGAGAAAAATTCCCCTCATCCTGATGAGCTGGCCTCGAATTTTGAGTCTGTGACCCCTGGTTCCACATCCCAGTCAGGGGAAACATCATTCCTGCCCCGACCCTGTCAGTACCCTGTGAGACTGTGTCTGTCTCAGTCTGACCACCTCTTATTTCTCTCATTTTGAGACAGGCCCAGTCAGTGTAATCTCTCTGAGGACACCAGCACAACCCCGGAATCAATCTGGGAAACCTCTTCGTTCCTTTTATCCCACAGACTGACTCTGAGAGGGGAGCAGACCTGTGTACTCTCTCACCAGGACCCCGGATAACTTCAGAGGAGTTCGTCATTCCTGTATTAGACCCCATAGGACCATTTTGCCGATCAGGTCTGATCCGTCATTTCATCATGGCTGATCCATTTTACCTCTCTTTCGCAGTCTCCTGCCTCACCCCCTCCACACCGCCCCGTATCCCTTCATGCCCTGACCGATCAAGAGTCTTATCAACCTCTGTCTTAAATATACATAATGACTTGGCCTCCGTAGCTGCCTGGGGCAACAATTTCCACAGATTCAGTCCTCTCTGCCACAGAAATTCCTCCTCATTTCGGTCCCAAAAGGAGAACCCTCTATTCTGAGGCTACATTCTTTGGTCTTAGACCCGCCCACCAGAGAAAACATCCTCTCCACATCCACTCTGTCAGGGTCTTTCAACATTCAATTAGGTTACCCGTCAGTCTTCTGAATTCCAGTGAAAACTGGCCCAGAGCCATCAGACGATCTTCACATTACAAGCCGTTTAATCCTGGAATCATTTTCATGAGCCATTGAACCCTTTCCAGTTTCAGCACATCTTTCCAGGATAAGGGCCCAACACTGCTTCAGTACTCCAGGTGAGGCCTCACCAATGCTTTATAAAGACTCAGCATTACATCCTCATCCTCTTCTAATGAATAGTGAGATCACATTTGCTTTCCCCACTCCTGCAAACTCACCCTGCACACGGACTCCCACTTCCCTTTGCATCTCAGTTTCTGCGTTTTTCTCCATTTAGAAAATAACCAACCCTTTTATTTCTGAGACCAAAGAGCATGATCGTACATTTCCCGACAGTGTCTTCCATCTGCCACTTCATTGCTCAGTCTCCGAAGCTGTCTAAGTCCTTATGTAGTCCCTCTGTTCCCTCAAACCCCGAATCCAATCCTTTGTATATGATATAATGTTTGATGAGTAAATCTGACTTGCTGTGAGAATGACCTGTTTTGAGACTTTTGAAAACCAAATGGGAATCTGAACAAATGACAACTTTACATGGACAGATTCCCTGCACCCAGTGTAAGCACGAAATGATGGCGACCAGTTCTGCTGTAGATCCTGATAAATGGATGGTAGGTCGTTTCTTTATCATTACCTATAATTCACACATAACACAGCAACACCAACATTCCCAGTTAAATTATATTTTCATCCTTCTGTAAAAATGGTTAAACTATCTCAGTAACTTCCTTAATATATAGTGAACCAACCCATATTCCCAGTGTGATAAAAACCCAGGCACCCAAAACTAAAAACACTCTTCTTGTGAAGTTCCCAACAGTCCTCCAACACACCTTGAACAGATTAATCATTTCTTTCCCCTTATATTAATCCAGTATGTTAACATTAAATTGAAACTCCACAATTTCAAACAGTAAAGCTGAAACAGGGGACGACCTGACTGCACCACAACACAATCTCAAAGCCTGTGCTTGTATCACACCCAAACATAATAAAGTTGAAGATGAAGCTGATCTATAAACCACAACCATAATCAAGAACAGATCCAATTAAGCAAACGAGATTGGTCAACAAATATTTTCATGAAACACCCTAGAATACCCAAATAGATAACTAAGAATATTTAATGTTTCTTAATATTCATCAACTATTTTCTGCTGCGGTGCTTCCGTGTCAGCTTATTATCCGTCCACTGACACCTTTTAAGGCATATATGTCAAACTCAAGGCCCGCGGGCCAAATCCGGCCCGTGGTGGAATTATCTTTGGCCTGCGAGATAATATCTAATTACTATTAAAGCTGGCCCCAGTAATCGAAGTGCCTATGGCGTATGATATGGCTAATGCTGAGTTTATTCAGGTACCAGGTTTTCAGGGTTTTTAGTATTTATTCGGCAGTCTTGCTCGGCAGTCTTCTTCATAAGAAACGGAATTTGTAAAGTGAAACACTTTGTAGTTATAGCAGAGACTGAGACACATGAGAGCAGGCTGAAAAAACGGAGGCAACGAAAGTCGGAGGATCCGACTGATCCAGCCCGCATGAAGCTGCATTTTGCTCAATCCGGCCCGTGACCTAAAATGAGTTTGACACCCGTTTTAAGGAGTTTGACCAGATCATTTCCAATCAAGTGCAGGTCTGTTCATCCTGTTTGTAAAACACATAACTTGTCTTGTAGCTGCTGAAAACTTAAATCCTATCTATTTGCCAACTGTTTGACCTTATTAATTGTGAATACATAGTTTATACATGGACAAATTTCAAAAATCAAAATTTATATCTCTAATCCATAAACCATCATCTGCACCTAGTGATTAACACACTCCAAAACATATTTCAGAAAAAGTATCATTAATTATAATATGAAGTAATAAATACTACCTTGGATCCCAATCTCTATCTCATAACGACCTGAATATAATTTGTACACCTGTACCTGACACAAGATGTCCAATCAAAAAAAAAACTCAGGCCCACTCCATCCTCATTTCCACAATTTCTTAAAAATTCTTTCCTTCCATAAATACCGTCTGCCTATCGAATAGTAAAAATACTGCTGTTACGACATCTATATTTAACTGTGCTTTCCTAATATCATCTTCCAAACATAAAAATGAATTCAATGTCATACTTGCCCACCCATACCTTTACAAGACATCCAAATAAAAACAATCAGAAATATTTGCACAATAGCCCCCTCAGTTGCATTTCCAAAAATTAATCAAAAGTCCGTCCTTCAATATCAAAAAATAATGCTATTACAGCATCTTTATTTAACTGTGCTTTCCTAATATGAACTTCCAAACCTAAAAGTGATTCAAATGTTATTCTACCCTTCTGAATTCCCGTCTGATAAAACGTGAAATCACCTCTTTTATCAAAAATTTAATTCAAACTCGATTACCATACATTCCACAAGTTTACATAAATGAGACATTAAGGATATTGGCCTGTAACAAGGAGGATCAGACGGGGAGCTGCAGGTTTTAGAATGGTTACTACGACAACCATTTTCCATGAGGAAAGTGGATGGCCAAACCTCCAAATACAATTCAAAAAGTTAATACTTCCACACAAGAAAATTACATACATACCTGTTGAATTAAGAATTTCTACAACAAGTGCATCATAAATTTTATTCCCATTCACAACTCTATATCCTGCCCCTTTCCTTATAAAACTGGCCACACCACCCCTCTACCAACTAACCTGTCAAGCCTAACGACAATATAATCCTGCACAGGAATAAAAACTTAAAATGTGCAGGTTTCCTGAACAGATATAACATTGGAATAATCTGAAAATCAGAAATAAATTTCTTAAAAACTTGACCATTATAAATCAGATTTAGTACATTTCATTGATATATTTTAATCCTATTATGTATGTTCACAAGTAGACTGGGATACAGGTACCCCACCCAACAAAACTTCATTTAAAGCTTCCCACAAAACACAAGTTACACCAAGATACCTTTCTGCAGCTTTCACAATAATTTTAATTTCCTCAGTTGGATGAGTTGTCTGATCAGTACAATTCACCACATTGGTTATAAACATCACAAACTTCATTTTATCCAGCAGTGAAGTATCTTTGGTGAGAGAACTGTGATGCCGGCATATATCCACTGACGTCACAGTCTGTTCTCTGAGTGGGATCACTTTATCCAGTTTACCTGCTCTGCTTGCTGTACTTGTCCTTGAACAGACCCTTCTGCCCACTGGGTTGTTCTGAACCAATCAAACTCGTCACTTCATGCCTTACCAAACCAATCCCTTCTGCCTACACAAGGAACACATCCCTCCATTCTCCTCACATTCACGTGGTATCTAATAGCCTCTTTCGCATCTGGCTCCACCACCACCCGATATTTACTCCAGCCACCCACCAGTATGGGAATGAAAAACAAAACTTGAAACGCAAATCTCCTTTAAACATTCTGAGTCAGGTTTTTAACATCATTGTCAATTCTAATTGTTTTTTTCCAACAGCAGCTATGCAGAGAAAAGATACAAAATTACACTAAATTACAAAATACTTAAATAGTGCAAAAAGGACCAATGAGGATGTGTTCCCCCTTTCTCCTGAAGTTCATGCCCACTGGCATTGGACATTTCCTCCTTAGAGAAGTATTCCCGGCTGTGCCTCTCGCATCAAAGGATATGGCGGGAGGTCAGATATCTGGAATTGAGTGCGATCTGGGATCAGCCATGATGGAAAGGTGGCTGACTCAATGGGCTGAATGGCCTAATTCTGTTCCTATGCCTTATGAACTTATCAACAGAATCCCCCTCAATCATGATGAATCTCCTCTGCAGTCTTCCAGCACAAAACATCCTTTGTACAGAATGCTAAGTGGAACTGAATGTAACTTTTCAAGAACGTTGTCAAGTCAGGCAGCATCTGTTGAGGGGAATAGAATCGATGGTTGGGACAGAACCCCTCCTTTACGGCAATAACACAGGCCCTTCAGCCCAACCTTTCCATGCTGTCCTCTTGTCCGTTTAAACTAATCCCTCTGCCTGTCTTTGACACAGAACACAGAAATCTACAGCACATTACAGGCTCTTCAGCCCACAATGTTGTACCGACCATGTAACCTACTCTAGAAACTGCCTAGGATTTCCTGATCGTATATCCCTCTATGTTTCTAAGCTCCATGTACCTCTCTAAGAGTCTCTTAAAATATCCTATTGTATCCACCTCCACCATCGCTGCAGGCAGTGCATTCCATGCACCCACCACTCTCTGTGTAAGAAACTTACCCCTGACATTCCCTCAGTACCGAATTCCAAGCAGCTTAAAACTACGTCCCCTCGTGTTAGTCACTTCAAGCCTGGGAAAATGCCTCTGGCTATCCACATGGTCAAAGCCTCTCATCATCTTATACACCTCTATGAGGTCACCTCTCATCCTCCGTTGCTCCAAGAAGGAAAGGCCAAGTTCACTCAATCTATTCTCATAAGGCATGCTCTCCAATCCAAGAGCAACATCCTTGTAAATCTACTCTACACTCTCTATAGTATCCACATCCTTCCTGTAGTGAGGCCACCAGAACTGAACACAGGACTCCCAAGTGGGGTCCAACTAAGTCCACAACCCTGCCGTGTTGGGGTACAATTACTTATGTACAGGTTAGGAGAAATATAGCTTCAACATCACTTCACAGCTCTTGAACTCAATCCCACGGTTGATGAAGGCCATCAGACCAGACGTCTTCCTAACAACACTGCCAACTTCCACAGCAGCTTTGAGTATCGTATGGACATGGACCCCAAGATCTCTCTGACCCTCCACACTGCCAAGAGTCTTACCATTAATATTATATTCTGTGTTCAAGTTTGACCTGCAGAAATGAATCTCTTCATCTGTATTGAACTCCATCTACCACTTTCCGGTTCTGCATCCGAGACGAGAAAATAGATTGCTGAGCCTCTGGGTAGGATCATTATGTCCTCATTGTCCACGGGAATGGTACCGGAGGATTGGAGGGAGGCAAATGTTGTCCTCTTGTTCAAAAAGGGTACTAGGGATAGTCTGGATAATTATAGACTATTGAGCCTTACATCTGTGGTGGGAAAGCTATTGGAAAAGATTCATAAAGATAGGATTTATTGGCATTTAGAGAATCATGGTCTGATCAGGGACAGTCAGCATGGCTTTCTGAAGGACAGATCGTGTCTAACAAGCCTGATGGAGTTCTTTTAGGAGGTGACCAGGTATATAGATGAGGGTAGTGCAGTGGATGTGATCTACATGGATTTTAGTAATGCATTTGATAAGGTTCCACACGGTAGGCTTATTCAGAAAGTCAGAAGGCATGGGATCCAGGGATGTTTGACCAGGTGGATTCAGAATTGGCTTGCCTGCAGAAAGCAGAGAGTTGTGGTGGAGGGAGTACATTCGGATTGGAGGGTTGTGACTAGTGGTGTCCCACAAGGATCAGTTCTGGGACCCCTACTTTTCGTGATTTTTATTAACGACCTGGATGTGGGGGTAGAAGGATGGGTTGGCAAGTTTGAAGAAGACACAAACGTTGGCAGTGTTGTGGATAGTGCAGAGGATTGTCAAAGATTGCAGAGAGACATTGATAGGATGCAGGAGTGGGCTGAGAAGCGACAGATACAGATCAACCTGGAGAAGTGTGAGGTGGTACACTTTGGAAGGACAAACTCCAAGGCAGAGTCGAAGTAAATGGCAGGATACTTGGAAGTGTGGAGGAGCAGAGGGATCTGGAGCTACATGTCCACAGATCCCTGAAAGTTGCCTCACAGGTAGACAGAGTAGTTAAGAAAGCTTATGGGGTGTTAGCTTTTATAAGTCAAGGGATAGAGTTTAAGTGTCGCGATGTAATGATGCAGCTCTATAAAACTCTGGTTGGGCCACACAAGGAGTACTCTGTCCAGTTCTGGTCACCTCACTATAGGAAGGATGTGGAAGCATTGGAAAGGGTGCAGAGGAGATTTACCAGAATGCTGCCTGGTTTAGAGAGTATGGATTATGATCAGAGATTAAGGGAGCTAGGGCTTTACTGTCTGGAGAGAAGGAGGATGAGAGAAGAAATGATAGAGGTATAGTTGATATTAAGGGGAATAGATAGAGTGGGCAGCCAGCGCATCTTCCCCAGGGCACCACTGCTCAATACAAGAGGACATGGCTTTAAGGTAAGGGGAGGGAAGTTCAAGTTCAAGTTCAAATTAGAGGAAGATTTTATACTCGGAGAGTGGTTGGTTCATGGAATGCACTGCCCGAGTCAGTGGTGGAGGGAGATACACCGGTGAAGTTTAAGAGACTACCAGACAGGTATATGGAGGAATTTAAGCTTAAGGGAGGCAGAGTTTAAGGGCTGGCACAACATTGTGGGCCGAAGGGCCTGTACTGTGCTGTATTGTTCTCTGTTCTATCTATTTCTCGCTGGAATCTCTCTTTTAATTTATTTTTTTATTGAAGGCACGACACAGTACAGAAAACGTAATGCATTACATTTTCCTCCATTTTGCTTTGATACCTTACCGCTAAACAACACCACAACGTCATCAGTGCGGCCTTCTGGGAGTTGTAGTCATTAGTCCTCGCTCGTTCTCTGTCAAAGCATGTTTCGTCAGCCACCACAGACGTAACGAAACAGACCCACCGAGGCGCGAAGGGGAATCACACCCGTCCTTGTGGGCGCCGAGGCCGGCGACACCGTGAGAAGCGACTCGCTGATCTCCGCCATGGCGATGGAGCGGAAGAGGAGGGGCTAATCATGCGCCGATTTCCTCCAGCCTATCGTAGCTCAGACTTAACACTGACCCCTGCTGCCATTGGCTGCCGTGCCTGTCGCTCAAATGGGAACTCAGAGGGTGATTAGTTTATGTGAACGTCAGTCAGCCTTCCTGTCTTTATGAGTTTGGATTTGGATTTATAACGGGACAGGAAGCAAATTGGGAGAAATGTGAGTTTTTATGCGATGGTACATCAGTCTCCGAGTTACATTATTAACAGTAAAAGGGCAAAGGCCGTTGTGAGGAAGTAGGTGATTTACTGGAGGTTATATGGAGATAATATTGGAAGAGATACCGAACTTGGAATTGTTCGGGATATGATTTAGAAACAGGGAAGGTTGTGTTACTGGCTGGATCATTTGCTGAGAATCATAATCAGGATAATTTAAGTGAAGAAGTTAAACAATGTAGGGATATGTTTTTCAGTGAATACCCTGATGTGCTGGAAGTCGGCTGTAGCAAATGATAGTATCACTGATGGAGAGATTTCCTGGTATGAATTTAAGAAGTCTATTCATAATGCAGGTCAGGTGTTCCCAGGAAAGAGTGATATTTGAAATTGTAATTGTATATAATTCTCTTTTGTGAAAATATTAAATGTTTGAATTGTGCATCTACTTTCCTCATGGAAAATGGAAGTAGTAGTGCCTGTTCTAAAACCTGGCAGATCCCCATTTGATCCTTCTAAATGTCTCATTTATGTAAACTTATGGAATGTATGGTAATCAAGCGCTTGAGTTATATTTTGGAAAGAGTGGTGATAAAGTGTTTTGTTAGAGTGGATTTTGGAAGGGTGAAATGACATTAGATTCAGTTTAGGTTTGGAAGATGATATTCGGAAAGCACAATTAAATAAAGATGTTGTAATTGCAGTATTTCTTGATACTGAAAAGGGAAATGATATGGAAGAAAGGACTTTTGATTAAATTAGGAGTGAGGGGGACATTGTATAATTTTTATGAGTTTTTTTTGGATGGAATGTCCAAGTTCCAGTCGGCATGTTATGTTTGTGTTTCTATGAGATAGAGAATAGGATCCCACAAGGCAGTATTTGTAGCCCTTCATTATTTAATATTATGATTAATGATATTTTCTCTGAGATGGGAAAATGGGATACCCTGGGTAAATCACAATATACAGATGACGTAGCTTTATAGATTAGAGGTATTAATTGCAATTTACAATTAATAGGTCAAACAGTGGGCAGATCGATGAGGATTTTAAGCTTTCAGTCGTTAAAACACATTACGTGGTTTATAAACAGCATTAATAGACTTGCACTTGATTTTAAATTATGTCATTAATATCTTGAGTAAGTGTCAGTGGTAAGATTTCTCAGTATGTGGATGGATAATAAGCTGATGTGGAAGCACCTATCAGTAAAATAATTGATATATGTAAAGGAGCTTTAAATCTCCTCAGACATCTATGTGGGTATTCTTGATATCTGTGGGTATCTGTTCTTGGTTATGTCTGTGTCGCTTATGGATCAGCTTCATCTTCAAATTAAAAATGTTTGTATGTGATACAATTACAGACTTTAAGATTGTGTTCTGGTGCAGTAATGTTGTCTCCTGTTTTGTCTTTACTGATTGCAATGGGACAATTGCCCTCAAAGTAACAGAGGTTCAAGTTGATGTCAACGTACTGGATTAATTTGCAGGGGCAAGGAAATGATCATCTTGTTAAAGGTGTGCTGGAGGATGGTTGGGAACATCACAGGAAGAGTGTTTTTTGTTTTGGGTGGCTGGGTTATCACGCTCGGAATGTGGGTGTATTTGATGATACAATATGTCCCACTGTAGCTTTCTCTGTAACCCCACCTTGTTTTTTCCAATGACTTCAGTTGATTTTATGTTACACGATTGGATTTGGTTCTGCCTGAGAGTCTGTTGGTTCATCAGGATATTAATGAACGTTATTATTATACAGTAACCATTTTTACAGATTAATCAAAAGATAAGTTAACTGGGGATGTTGGTGTGGCTGTTTTTGTGTGCCTGAATTGCAGGTAATGATAAAGAAATGACTTATAGCCATTTATCAGCATAGGAAGCAGAATTCTTTCCCAACAGTATAGGCTTACAGTGGGTGGAGGAAATTGGTCCTTATAATTTGCTCAGAATACATTTCGGTTTTGATGAGTCTTAATCAGGTCATTCTGGCAGTAGGTCAGATTGACTGTTGGAAACTTGTCAAACGGTATTTCATATTTCAAGTTTGACTTATATGTCTGCACATTATGGGCCCTGCACATCACACTGTTGAAGGAAATGATGATGTTGACTGTTTAGCACCAAAAGCTGTTAAATGTTAAGCTGTGGATATAGATCTTCCACTTAGCAAATTAGAAGCTAAAGGGTTGGTAGTGTTAAGAATGAGGAGCTTATGGCAAGACGTAGGATAATGGACATGAGGACAGACACCTTTACAGAATACATAAACCTGTTGGGTTTATAGAAGAAGGGCTTAAAACAAGGGAAGGAATGATATTGACATGACATAGAAATATCCACACTATGCTTAATTATGCCTTGTAACTAATTGGAAAACTTCATTCTGTGTCGTGTACATTTTGTCATTATGAAACTGTCAAAACACATACTATTTCAATGTGAAGCGTACAAGGCTGAAGAAAAATCAAATGCAGTCTTCAGTACAATCTTTGCGAGGGTAGTTAGTTTTCAAATAAAAACTATTAAATTATGGGCCTGACTTTAAATCAATTCACAGTTTGAGCTGGAAAAGGCATGTAATAATTGTGTTAAACCTAAGGAAATGACATATAGTGTAGCAAAGGTGAGTGGGATGTTGGATTATTGGGATGCTCTTATTAATTAATTAATTGATTAATTAATTAATGTTTTAGAAAATTACAAAGAATAAATGTAATGAAAACTTAGTAAGAAAAAATAATATTAATCCTCCCCCTCCCCTAAACCCTCCCCCCCTTAACCCTTATCTAAAGAAAGAAAAAAAAAGAAAGACGAAAAAGATTGCCTGGATATCAGAGGATTCTCACATGCTCAATGGAGTTCAAAATAATTTTAATATTTATTTTTACTTTCCGCAATTACATTATAATTTTATCTTCAAAGGACCTATATATTTAATCCCATTTTTTGTAGGAATGGGAGCCAAATTTTCAAAAATATATCATATTCATTTCTTAGATTATATGTAATTTTTTTCAAGTGGAATACAACTATATATTTCATTGTTCCAACGATCCATAGTTAAATATAAATCAGATTTCCAAGTAACTGCGATAGCTTTTTTAGCTACTGCCAATGCAATTTTTATAAATTTTTTCTGATACTTATTCAATTTAAGTTTCGGTATTGTCCCTTCAATATCTCCTAATAAAAATAATATTGGACTATGTGGGAGTTGTACTCCAGTAATTTGTTACAATAAAAGTCAGATATATCCAAAATGGTTGAATTTTAAAACAAGACCAAGTAGAATGTAAAAAAAGTACCAATTTCTTGATTACATCGAAAACATTGGTCAGACATATTTGAATTTAATCTATTTATTTTCTGTGGTGTTATATATAATTGATGTAAAAATTATATTGTATTAATCTAAGTCGAACATTTATTGTATTTATCATACTATCAGAACATAATCTTGACCAACTTTTTCTATCAATTTTAACATTCAAATCAGATTCCCATTTTTGTCTTGATTTATGAATTCCAGATTCAATTGTCTGTTTTTAAATCAAATTGTACATACAAGATGTAAATTTTTTAATTTTTCCTTTTTGAATTAATATTTCTATTTCACTAGGTTTTGGCATCAACATTGTTTGACCCAGCTTTTCTCGTAAATAAGCCTTTAATTGAAATTAACAGAAAAGAGTGTTGTTTGATATTTGATATTTATTTTTTAATTGATCAAACGACATCAATATACTTCCTTCAAAACAATTACCTATATATTTAATCCCCTTTTGGAACCAATTATGTAAAAGTTTATTATCCATTGTAAAAGGAATAAGCCTATTTTGAATTAAAGTTTGTTTTTGCTAATAAAGATTTCTTTATCTCATCGTCCATATTTACCTTATTCCATAAATCAATCAAGTGTCTTAATATAGGAGATTCCTTTTTTTCCCGTATCCATTTGGATTCCCATTTTTTGTATAAAATCTTCTGGTATGTTTTCTCCTATCTTATCTAATTCTATTCTAATCCATGCCAGTTTTTTTTTCATTAAAAAAGACGCAATAATCTAATTGATTTGCTTTATAATAATTCTTAAAATTTGGAAGTTGTAACCCTCCTAAATCAAATTTACATGTCAATTTTTCCAATGATATTCTTGACATCTTTCCTTTCCAAAGAAATTTCCTTACATATTTATTCAGTTCTTGAAAAAACTTCTGAGGTAATTGTATTGGTAAAGTTTGGAATAAATATTGCAATCTAGGAAATATATTCATTTTTACAGCAGTAACTCTACCTATTAATGTTATTGGTAACATCATCCATTTATCAAGATCATATTTTATTTTTTTTAATAATGGCAAATAATTTTGTTTATATAAATTTTTTACATCATTATCAACTCTAATACCTAAATATTTTATCCCATTTATTGACCATCGAAATTGAGTTACTAATCGACATTGATTATAATTTCCTTCCAATCTAAAAGATAATCTTTGCAAAGATTGCAATGGGTTTGTTAAATAAATCAAAACATCATCAGCAAATAAATTAATCTTATATTCTTCTTGATTAACTCTAAAGCCCCCAATGTCTGAATCTGTTCTAATTAATTCAGCTAATGGTTCTATTGCCAATACAAATAAAGCAGGTGATAATGGGCAGCCTTGTCTAGTTGACCTCGTTAAGCAAAATGGTGTTAAAATCTGACCATTTGTAACTACTTTAGCTTGAGGATTAGTATTTAAGGTTTTAATCCATTGTATAAAAGATTTTCCTAACTCATATTTTTCCAATACCTTAAATAAAAAATCCCATTCCAATCTATCAAATGCTTTTTCTTCATCCAAAGCAACTGCCACACTCATTTCCTCTCTTTTTTGTGCCAAATGAATTATACTAAGTAACTGGGTTATATTATCCATTGATTGTCTGTTTTTAATAAAACCTGTTTGATCCATATGAATTAATTTTGGTAAATATTTAGATATTCCATTAGATAAAATTTTTGCTATTATTTTATAATCTGTATTCAACAAAGAAATAGGTCTATATGATGTTGGTTTTAAAGGATCTCTGTCTTTTTTTGGCAATACAGTTATGATCGCTGTTAAAAAAGATTGTGGGAGTTTATGCATTCTTTCCAATTGAGATATTAATTCCATAAAAAGGAGGAATTAATAAATCTTTATGTTTTTTATAAAATTCAGGAGGAAAACCATCTTCTCCTGGGGATTTATTACTCTGAAGTGATCCTAAAGCTTCTTCAACTTCTTTTAATGTAAAGGGCATATCTAATCCTTTCTGTTCTTCCAAATTTAATTTTGGAAGGGTTATTTGTGATAAAAATTTATCTATCTCAGCAATCTTATTTTGTGATTCTGATTGATATAGTTCAGTGTAAAATTTTTTTAAAGTTTCATTAATTTCTAAAGGTTTATAAGTAACCTTATTTACACTTGTTCTAATTGCATTTATTGTTTTAGAAGCCTGTTCTGTTTTCAACTGCCAAGCAAGAATCTTATGTGATCTTTCACCTAATTCATAATCTGCCTCAGGAATTGCTGCTGCAGTTCTACACTGCAGTCATTGAGTCTGTCCTGTGCACCTCCATCATTGTGTGGTTTGGAGCCGCCACCAAGCAGGATAGAACCAGACTACAGCGCACAGTGAGGACTGCCGAGCGCATCATTGGAGCCTCCCTGCCCTCTATTGTGGACCTGTACTCTTCCAGGTTGAAGAAGAGGACGGGGAACATCATAAAGGACTCCTCCCATCCTGCGCACGGACTGTTTGATCTGCTTCCGTCTGGTAGGCGCTTCAGATCCCTCCAGACTAAGACTAATAGGCACTGGAGAAGTTTTTTCCCTACTGCGGTCACTTTGCTGAACAGTTAACTGCCGGTTAACTGTCGGCTAACTATTACTTGGATTGCACTACCTGTATGTATAATCTATATTTTCATTTATATTTATCATTATTATTGTTATGAGCAGAGAGACAACATCTGCCGGAAGTAAATTCCTTGTATGTGCATAGGTACTTGGCGATTAAAGTCTGATTCTGATTCTGATTTCTGTTTAGTTCTCATAATGACTTTTTCTGTACGATATGTCTGGAGTGTATTATATTGTAATTTTTTTATTAACAAGTTGTCTTCGTTTTTCTTCTGTCATATTCTTTTTCTAACTTTATGATATCTTTTTCCAATTGATCTATTTCTACCATGTATTCCTTCTTAATTTTAGATGTATAACTTAGATATAATCTGACCCCTTAAATATGTTTTCATTGCTTCCCATAATACAATTTTATCCTCAACTGAATGTAAATTTGTATCCAAAAAAAATTGAATCTGTTTTTTCATAAAATCACAAAAATCGACATTTTAATAAAATTGAATTAAATCTCCATCTATAGATTGATTCCTCCTTATCCATCATTATCATTGTCATTATCAAGGGGCAATGATCTGACAGTATTCTTGCTTTATATTCCACACTTTTCACTCTATCCTGAATATTTTTTGATAATAAAAAAAATCAATCCTTGAGTAAGTTTTATTTCTATTTGAATAAAATGAATAATCTCTTTCTCTTGGATTAATTTTTCTCCATATATCAATCAGGTTTAAATCTTTCATTAATGATAAAGTTAGTTTTATTTCTTTTGATTTTGTAGCAACTTTAGTTGACCTATCCAAAACTGGATCTAAACAAAAATCAAAATCTCCACCTATTAATATTTTATCATGTGCATCAGCCAAGTTCAAAAAAAACTTCTTGTATGACATTTGCATCATTTTCATTTGGTGCATAAATGTTCATAAAAGTCCATAATTCTGAAAAAAATTGCCAATGTATAATCACATACCTCCCCACAGAATCAATTACTACATTTTGTATTTTAATTGTAAAGTTTTATTAATCAAAATTGCAACTCCTCTCGGTTTTGAATTAAATGAAGCTGCAATGACATTTCCAACCCAATCTCTCTTTAATTTCTGATGTTCTATTTCTGTTAAATGTGTTTCTTGTAACAAAGCTATATCTCTTTTCATTTTCTTAATGTATGTTAAAACTCTTTTTCTTTTCACAGGTCCATTAAGTTCATGAACATTAAAACTTTAAAAATTAAGTAAATTAATCATTCATAATACCTTGGGAACTCTTTGAAATTCTCCATGTTGCTATGAGTCTCTCCCCAACCATCCAGGCAAAAAATAAGAAAAATAGAAAAAAGGTAACTAATATATAAGGGAAAAAACCCAAAATACCCCCCCCCCCACTAATGTTGCAAATAAAAAGAACACAACATTACCCCCCCCCCCATTTTACGGGTCATGGCAATCGCCATAATTGTACACGTGAAACTCGCAGCCATCGATCAGGTGCTCTTCCAGCTCCCCCGTTTAAAAAAAAAAGAAAATATATTAGTGAAGAAAAAAAAGAAAATAATTAATGTCTCTACTCCCAATTAATGCTGCTCAACTATGTTTGTTTTCCTTATAAATGTCCGTCAAGTCCAACCTTATTTAAGTCTTCATCATTAGTCCACTTCATTTCTATAATTCTTTACTGCTCTTCGTGGACATCAGGTAATTCTTGTACAAATTTCTCCGCTTTCCGGTAGTCAACGAAAAATCTTCTTTCTTCATTATCCAGGAAAATTATCAATTTTGCTGGGTAGCTCAATAAAAATTTATAGCCTTTTTCCCATAAAGATTTTTTCACTGGATTAAATTCCATCCGCCTCTTCAGAAGATCGTAACTTATGTCTGGATAAAAAAAAAACTCTTTTCCCTTCTATTATCAATGGCCCATTTCTCTTTTTAGCACCTTGAGTAGCTGCCTTCAAGATCATTTCTTTATCTTTATACCTTAAGCATTTTATCAAAATTGATCTTGGATTTTGATCTTGTTGAGGTCTTGGTCTTAAAGTGCATCTATTTTTTCCAACATCCGTTTTCTTTCTATTGTCCAGGCAAGATTATTGTCTTCTATCTTATCTATTCTTTCAGTGTTTTCTTCCATTTTTACTTCCATCTCTTTAACATTATTATCCATCTTCTTTTGTTTTTCCACCACATTATCGAGTGTATTCTGCATCCTTCTTATATCTGTTCTTATGGCTTTTAATTCATTCATCATATATATCAGGATATCTCTTATGTCTCCTTTAATCTCTTCCTTCTTTTCCTGTTCTTCATCCTCTGTATTTCCCGAAGAGTCTGATTCCACTTCCAGCCGTCGTTGGGATTTGTAGTTTTGCTAATATCTGTTCATGCATACTTGTTTCTTCGCGCATGCATTGTTCTTGCCGTTTCTTCTTAGAGACCGCCGACATTGCTGCAACTTCCTGTCCCGCATCATCAGAAGTGCCATGCACTTCGCCAGGAGGAGATCCAACTTGAGTCCAAGGCTTCGCCGAGACGGTTAGGCCTTTTTCCCCGCCGATTTGCGCAGTCTTCGAAGTAGTAGCTTTCTTCTGTTTCGGTTTAGGAGCCATATCCAAAAATAATCCTGAGTTACTTATAAATAGTTTCTAGTGGGTATTTATTAACTCTTCTTCATTTAAACCCTATTTCATTACTTTTTACGAGGGAGCTGGATTCCCAACGTCTCGACCCTATGTCATCACGTGACTCCCCACCCCCGGGATGCTCTTAAAATCCAACAAAAGACAACGAAAAAAGCCATAAGAATGATCAAGACGAAATATTAGGGCAAACTGGCCAATAATATAAATCAGGATACTAAAAATTTAGTTTTCAGTTACATGAAGAGTGAAAGGGAGATGAGAGTTGATACTGGACCACTGGAAAATGATGCTGGTGAAGTAGTAATGGGGGACAAAGAAATGGCAGCGGAACTTAATGAACAATCTTCACTGTGTTTTCCGGTCAGCACCGGCTCCAGCTGCTGCTGTATCCCTGGTGTTTCTGTTCGGTTGACGGATGCGGTGAACGAGTTAAAATTAATCGATCGACAATTCTCATGTCGTGTTTATCTCACTCCATAGAACCATAGAACACTACAGCACAGAAAACAGGCCATTTGGCGCTTCTAGTCTGTGTGGAAACTTTATTCCGCTCGTCCCATTGACCTGCACCCAGTCCATAACCCTCCAAACCTCTCCCATCCATGTATCTATCCAATTTATTCTTAGAATTGAAGAGTGAGCCTGCATTTACCATGTCAGATGGCAGCTCATTTCACACTCCCACCACTCTCTGAGTGAAGTTCCTCCTAATGTTCCCCCTAAACCTTTCCCCTTTCACCCTAAAACCATGTCCTCTCGTATTTATCGTTCCTAATCTAAATGGAAAGAACCTACTCGCATTTACTGTCTATATCCCCCATAATTTTGTAAACCTCTATCAAATCTCCCCTCATTCTTCTACGCTTCAAGGAATAAAGTCCTAACCTGTTCAATCTTTCCCTGTAACTCAACTCCTGAAGACCTGGCAACATCCTAGTAAATCTCTGCACTCTTCAAACTCTCCATGGATACCTCATGTCTGAACTTTCTGAACTAACGTCCCATGTGGGACCTTGTCAAAGACCTTACTAAAGTTCATGTAGACAACATCCACAGCCTTTCCTTCATCTACTTTCTTGGTCACCTCCTCGAAAAACTCTTCAAGATTCATTAAACACGATCTACCATGCACAAAGCCATACTGACTATCCTTAATCAGCCCTTGGCTGTCCAAATAATTATAAATCCGATCTCTTTGAACATCTTTCAATAATTTACCTACAACTGATGTCAGCTCACTGGCCTGTAATTACCTGGTTTACTATTGGAGCCTTTTTTAAACAACGGAACAACAAGAGCTACCGTCCAATCCTCCGGCACTGCACCCGTGGCTGAGGACATTTTAAATATTTCTGTCAGGGCCCCTGCAATTTCTACACTAGTCTCTCTCAAGGTCCGAGGAAATATCAAGTCAGGCCCGGGGGATTTATCTACCTTTATTCGCTGTAAGGCAGCAAGCATCTCCTCCTCTTTAATCTACAAATGTTCCATGACACTACTGCTTGTTTCCCTTCCTTCCATATACACTATGCCAGTTTCCTGAGTAAATACTGATGCAAAAAAACTGTTTAAGATCTCCCCTATCTCGTAAGGCTCCACACATAGACGACCACTCTGATCTTCTAGGGGACCAATTTTGTCCCTTACTATCCTTTTACTCTTAATATACTTGTAGAAACCCTTCAGGTTTTCCTTCACATTATCTGCCAAAGCCACCTCATGTCTTTTTTTTCCTTCCTGATTTCCTTCTTTAGTATTTTCTTACGTTTCCTATACTCTTTAAGTAACTCATTTGCTCTTTGTTGCCTCTACCTGCTATACACTTCTCTCTTTTTCTTAACCAGATCGCCAATATCCGTTGAAAACCAAGGTTCCCTATGCCTGTTAACTTTGTCTTTAATCCTGGCAGGAAAATGCAAACTCTGCACCCTCAAAATTTCACATTTGGAGGCCTTCCACTTACTGAACACATCCTTGTCAGGAAAAAAAATATCCCAATCCACTCTTCCGAGATCTTTCTAATTTCCACAAAATTAGCCCTTCTGCTATTTAGAACCTCAACTCGAGGACCAGGCCTATCCTTATCCATAATTAACTTGAAACTGATGACATTATGGTCACTGGACCCAAAATGATCGCCTACACATACCTGACTGTCTGGTTTCCTAATAGGAGATCAAGTATTGCATCTTCTCTCGTAGGTACCTCTATACATTGATTTAGAAAACTTTCCTGAAAACATTTGACAAACTCCAAGCCATCAAGCCCTATTACAGTTTGGGAGTCCCAGTCAAGTTAAAATCCCCTACTATTACAACTTCCTGTTTCTTACATCGGTCTACTATCTTTATACAGATTTGCTCCTCCAATTCTCTCTGACTAGTGGGCGGTCTGTAATACACCCCTATTAGTGTGGTCACACCTTTACCGTTCCTCAGCTCCACCCATATGGCCTCTGTAGACAAGCCCTCCGTGCTGTCCTGTCTACGCACAGCTGTGATATTTTCCGACTAGTAATGCCACTCCTCCCTCTATCACGTCTCAAACAACAAATATTTCTATCATGTATAAACCTCAGGTGAGAGGTTATCTTTTTGTATTAATGTATTAAAAATAAATTATAAATTCTACCAATGGAACCTCTTACTAAAGGATTCATATTCAAAATAGTATCCAACAAATCAGATTTTTGCATATATGGAAACTTAGATAATTATTTTTGTAGAAAATGTCTAACCTGAAGATATTGCAGTAAGTGTGTACGAGAGAGAGAATATTTGCTAATTAACTCTTCAAAAGTCATCAATCGACCATCACAAAATAAATGATCATAAAAATAAATAAATCTGCAAAAAAAGAAGCAGATCCCCTTAATCACTAAAGATTAAACAAGTTTGGGAGAGAGAACTTAATATGACCGTTGTTAATGAAGATTGTCAATTCTTCTTTGATATGTGCCAATGAGTGTTTAATTCAATTTAAAATTGTTCACTGTTACTATTTAACAAAGGAGAGACTATCCAAAATATTTCCTAACATAGACAATTATTGCGATAGGTGTAAAACTGAAGTAGCCACTTTTTCACATACGTTCTGGTCATGTTCTTCATCAAAATCTTTTGGAAATCTTTGTTTTCTACAATTTCTAAAGTTCTGAAAATTAATTTACAACCTAATGTATAAACCTATGATTTCTGTCTATACATGCAGTCCTCGCATGACCTTTATCCTCCTCCACCTCACTGTCTGCTCTAACACTCTGGTTCCCCTCCCTCTCCAAATCTAGGTTAAGTTCCCTGGAGCAGCACTAGCAAATCTACCCGCAAGAATGTTAGTTCCCCTCCAGTTCAGGGGCAAACCGTCCCGTCGGAACAGGCCCCACCTTCCCGGGAACAAAGCCCAATTGTCCAGAAACATGAAGCCCTCCCTCCTCACCATCTCGCCACGTATTTAGCTGCACTCTCCGCACATTTATATTTACAGGGACTTTACTCCTGACGCCGGTCCCGGGACCCGACCCGTTTACAGACCCGGAGCGGAACCGGAGCAGATTCTCAGCCACTGGTTTTCATACCAGGTCGAGAAGAAAGGATAAAGTTTCCCCATGAATTTATTCCCAGTGAAGGTGTGGAGATGGGACTTGGTCTCCGCGTTGTAAAATGAAACTGTCCCGGACTCGTAAATGAGATAAACTCCCACCCTCCCGGGGATGGGACCGGCAGCGAGACGGGACTCGGGGGAGGGGAGATCACCGTACACGTCACAATCCCGATGTAACACGTCATCAAACTGCCCGATGAACCAGAATCCGGTCTCCGGACTCAGTCTGACCCGTCCCTTCCTTTCCACAGACTCTGCGGCGACTCCCAGCCACCAGAACCGATTCCCCGTCACCTCCACCTCCCAGTAATGTCTCCCCGATGTGAATCCCTCCGATCCCAGCACACATTCCCAGTATGTGAATCTCTTCCCGGTGTCAGGGAGATCCCTCCAGGTCTCGGTCCATCTCACACTCTTGCGATCCTCAGACAGCTCGAGCTCCGGACTCGCCGTTTCCACATCCAGGGTGACAGAGACTGGGGGGAGAAGCAGAGAATTAGAGAGTCCCCAGGGATCGGGGGGAGACTCGGGCAGCGCGGCCCCGGGGATGGGGAGGAGACTCGGGCAGCGCGGCCCCGGGGATCGGGGGGAGACTCGGGCAGCGCGGCCCCGGGGATCGGGGGGAGACTCGGGCAGCGCGGCCCCGGGGATCGGGGGAGAGACAGGCAGCGCGGCCCCGGGGATCGGGGGGAGACTCGGGCAGCGCGGCCCCGGGGATCGGGGGGGGGGGGGGAGACAGGCAGCGCGGCCCCGGGAATCGGGGGGGGGAGACAGGGAGCACGGCCCCGGGGATCGGGGGGAGACTCGGATAGCAGAGCCCCGGGGATCGGGGGGAGGCTCGGGCAGCGGGGCCCCGGGGATCGGGGGGAGACTCGGGCAGCGCGGCCCCGGGGATCGTGGGGAGACTCGGACAGCGCGGCCCCGGGGATCGGGGGGAGACTCGGGCAGCGCGGCCCCGTGTATCAGGGGGAGACTCGGGCAGCGCGACCCGGGGATCTGGGGGAGACTCGGGCAGCGCGGCCCCGGGGATCTGGGGGAGACTCGGGCAGCGCGGCCCCGGGGATCGGGGGGGAGACTCGGGCAGCGCGGCCCCGTGTATCAGGGGGAGACTCGGGTAGCGCTGCCCCGGGGATCGGGGGGAGACTCAGGCAGCGAGGCCCCGGGGATCGTGGGGAGATTCGGGCAGCGCGGCCCCGGGGATCGGGGGGGAGACTCGGGCAGCGTGGCCCCGGGGATCGGGGGGGGAGACTCGGGCACCGCGGCCCCGGGGATCGGGGGGGAGACTCGGGCAGCGCGGCCCCGTGGATCAGGGGGAGACTCGGGCAGCGCTGCCCCGGGGATCGGGGGGAGACTCGGGCAGCGCGGCCCCGGGGATCGGGGGGAGACTCGGGCAGCACGGCCCCGGGGATCGGGGGGTGACTCGGGCAGCGAGACCCCGGGGATCGGGGGAGACTCGGGCAGCGCGGCCCCGGGGATCGGGGGGAGACTCGGGCAGCGCGGCACCGGGGATCGGGGGGAGACTCGGGAAGCGCGGCCCCGGGGATCGGGGGGTGACTCGGGCAGCACGGCCCCGGGGATATGGGGGTGACTCGGGCAGCGAGACCCCGGGGATCATGGGAGACTCGGGCAGCGCGGTCCCGGGGATCGGGGGGAGACTCGGACAGCGCGGCCCCGGGGATCGGAGGAGACTCGGACAGCGCGGCCCCGGGGATCGGGGGGTGACTCGGGCAGCGAGACCCTGGGGATAAGGGGGAGACTCGGACAGTGCGGCCCCGGGGATCGGGGGGAGACTCGGGCAGCACGGCCCCGCGGATCGGGGGGAGACCCAGACAGCGCGGCCCAGGGGCCGAGGGAAAGGCCGCTTAGCCTGAGGCACGGTCGGGTGGCCGACACGAACCTTTGACTCGACAAAAGCAGATGTCTCCACAAGGGTTTTCCGCTGGACAGGGGAAACATCCTCCCTCACTCCTGCCTGTTGACCCCTGAAAGAATTTTGTGTTTCCATGAGATCTCCTCTCATTCTTCGAAACTGGGAACAGAGAACATAGAACAATAAAAGGCCGGTCATACAATGTTCACATTCATTTGTGAGTGTGAAGTGGGGGAGTGTGATGGTTTGAGACAGTAAAGGAGGTGATAATGGGAACCAATAGGGGAGAGATGAATGGCAGATTGAACCAGGAGGGGGAGGGGTGGAAAGCCTGTGGGTGAACTGTGTGTGTAGACGTAATGAGAAGCTAGAGGGGGCAAAGATGGCAGATGAGGATGACTTGGTCCCCTTTCCCACAACCCCACCCCCCGCAGCCCCTCATTAGGACAGGGGATGAATTTGCAGGAACCCGTAAGCAACACAGGTCTTGATGAAGTGTTTCAGTCTGAACCGTGGACTGTTTACTCTTTTCCATAGAAACTTCCCGGCCTGCTGTTCCCCCAACAATTTGTGTGTGTTACTCAATTATTTGGCCTCCACAGCTGCCTGTGGCAGATTCACTATCCAGTGGATAAAGGAATTCCTCCTCATCTCTGTCCTAAATGGACATCCCTATAGTCGGAGGCTGTGCTTACCGTTCTCGACCCACCCACATCCTCCCAACATCAACTCTCTCCGGACAGGTGTCAGAGAGATCTGGTGAGACCCTTCATCAGTACCTGTGTAGCTTGGATTACCAGCATCTGCAGATTTTCTCCTGTTTGATTTTTAAACCAAAAGTTAATAAGTAAACTTCTTGATCAGTCAGAGTCTCAAAAGTTATGGGGAGGAGGCGGGAAAATAAGGTTGAGGGGGATAATAAATCAGCGATTCTTCTAAACTCCCATGAGTACAGGCCCAGAACCATCAAACACACCTCATTTGTTAACTCTTTCATTCCTGGAATCATTCTTGTGAATCTTCTGGACCCCCTCCAATGCCAGTACATGTTTTCCAACAGAAGAGACCAAAACTGCTAACAATACTCCAAGTGTGGTCTGACTTTATAAAACCTCAGCATTACATCCTTGCTCTTGTATTCTAATCCTCTCGAAGTAAAAGCAAACATTGAGTTTGCCAATCTTACCACTGACACAAACTGCAAGTTAACCTTCAGGGAATCCTGCACAAGGACACCCATGTCCCTTTGCACCTCTGATTTTTGAATTTTCGCTGTTTACAGAATTGTCTATGCCTTTATTCCTTCGGCCAAAGTCATACCTGCCTAAGTTTGTACCTGCCAAACTCTACCTGTGCTACAAGATCCTTATTACGTATACTGGTGCATTCAAATAAGACCATAAGACAAAGCAGCAGAAGCCGGCCGTTCGGCCCTTCGAATCTGCTCCGCCATTTTATCATGAGCTGATCCATTCTCCCATTCAGGCCCACTCCCCCACCTTCTCACCATGACCTTTGATGTCCTGGCTACTCACATACCTATCAATCTCTGTCTTAAATACACCCAATGACCTGGCCTCCACTGCCACAAGAAATTCACAGATTCACCACCCTCTGGCTAAAAGAATTTCTTCGCATCTCCGTTCTGAATGGTCGCCCTTCAATCCTTAAGTCATGCTCTCTCGTTCTAGACTCCCCCACCATGGGAAACAACTTTGCCACATTCACTCTGTCCATGCCTTTTAACATTCAAAATGTTTCTGTGAGGTTCCCCTTCATTCTTCTAAACTCCACGGAGTTCAGTCCAAGAGCGGTCAAATGTTCCTCATATGTTAACCCTCTCATTCCCGGAATCATTCTAGTGAATCTTCTCTGAACCCTCTCCAATGTCAGAACATCCTTTCTTAAATAAGGAGCCCAAAACTGCACACAGTATTCCAAGTGAGGTCTTACCAGTTCCTTATAGAGCCTCAACATCACATCCCTGCTCCTATACTCTATTCCTCCAGAAATGAATGCCAACATTGCATTCGCCTTCTTCACCACCGACTCAACCTGGAGGTTAACCTTAAGGGTATCCTGCACGAGCACTCCCAAGTCCCATTGCATCTCAGAACTTTGAATTCTCTCTCCATTTAAATAATAGTCTGCCCGTTTATTTCTTCTACCAACGTTCATGACCATACACTTTTCAACATTGTATTTCATTTGCCACTTCTTTGACCATTCTCCTAATCTAACCAAGTCTCTCTGCAGACTCTCTGTTTCCTTAGCACTACCGTCCCCTCCACCTATCTTTGTATCATCAGCAAACTTAGCCACAAAGCCATCTATTCCATAATCCAAATCATTGATATACAACGTAAAAAAAAGCGGCCCCAACACGGACCCCTGTGGAACACCACTGGTAACTGGCAGACAACCAGAATGGGATCCCTTTATTCCCACTCTCTGTTTCCTGCCAATCAGCCAACGCTCTATCCACATATGTAAATTTCCCGTAATTCCATGGGCTCTTATCTTGTTTAGCAGCCTCATATGTGGCACCTTGTCAAAGCCCTTCTGAAAATCCAAATACAGAACATCCACTGCATCTCCCTTGTCCAGCCTGCTTGTAATCTCCTCAAATAATTTCAATGGGTTTGTCAGGCACGATTTTCCTTTAAGGAAACCATGCTGAGTTTGGCCTATCTTGTCATATGCCTCCAGGTACTCCGTAACCTCATCCTTGACAATTGACTCCAGAAAATTCCCAACCATTTCTCAAGCTAACAGATCTATAATTTACTTTTTGCTTCCTTGCCCCCTTCTTAAATACCAGAGTGGTGTTTGCAATCTTCCACTCCTCCGGACCCATGCCAGAATCTATTGACTTTTGAAAGATCATTGCTAATGCCTCCGCGATCTCCACAGCTACTTCCTTCAAAACACAAGGGTGCATTCCATCTGGACCTGGAGATTTATCTACCCGTTGACTATTCAGCTTCCTGAGTACTTTCTCTGTCGTAATTGTGACTGCGCACACTTCTCTTCCCTGACACCCCTGAGTGTCCAGTATACTGCTGATATTTTCCTCAGTGAGGACTGATGCAAATACTCATTCAGTTCATCAGCCATCTCCTTATCTCCCATTACAATTTCTCCAGCATCATTTTCTATTGGTCCTTTCTCCACTCTCACCTGTTTTTTTCACTCTTTATATACTTGAAAAAGCTTTTATTATCTTCTTTGATATTATTTGCAAGCTTCCTTTTATAGTTCATCTTTTCCCTCTTAATGGCCTTCTTAGTTTCCTTTTGTGAGCTTTTAAAAACTTCCCAATCCTCTGTCTTCCCACTAATTATTGTTTCCATGAATGCCCTCTCCTTTGCTTTTACTTTGGCTTTGACTTCTCTTGTCAGCCACTGTCGCATCCTTTTTCCATTCGAAAATTTCTTCTTTTCTGGAATATATCTGTCTTGCAGATTCCTCACTTCTCGCATAAACTCCAGCCACTGCTGCTCTGCCGTCCTTCCTGCTAATGTCCCTTTCCAGTCAAATTGGGCCAGTTCCTCTCTCGTGCCACTGTAATTTCCTTTACTCCACTGAAATACCGACACATCAGATTTCGGCTTCTCTTTCTCAAATTTCACAGTGAACTCAATCTTGTTATGATCACTGCCTCCTAATGGTTCCTTCACCTCAATCTCTCTAATCACCTCTGGGTCATTACACAATATCCAATCCAGTACCTCTGATCCCCTAGTGGGCTCAACAACAAGCTGTTCTGAAAAGCCATCTCGTAGACATTCTACAAATTCTCTCTCTTGAGATCCAGTGCCGACCTGATTTTCCCAATCCACTCGCATGTTAAAATCCCCCACAATTATCATAACACTGCCCTTCTGGCAAGCCTTTTCTATTTTCTGTTGTAGTTTGTAGTCCACCTCACTGCAGCTGTTAGGAGGCCTGTAGATAACAGCCATCAGGGTCCTTTTACCCCTGCGATTTCTTAGCTCAACCCAGAAAGATTCTGCACCTTCCGATACTATGTCACCTCTTTCTAATGATTTAATATCATTTCTTACCAATAAAGCCATGCCACCCCCTCTGCCTACCTGCCTATCCTTCCGATACACCGTGTATCCTTGGACGTTCAGCTCTCGGAGACATGCATCCTTTAGCCACGTCTGTGATGGCCACAAAATTATACCTGCCAATCTGTAGCTGTACGACAAGATCATCCACCTTATTCCTTATGCTGTGTGTATTTAAGTATAACACCTTAAGTCCAGTATTTGGTACTTTTTGTTTTGATTGCACTGCAACTCATCCTAGTGGCTGCAAATTTGCCCCATCACCTGCCTGTCCTTCCTGACATCTTTACTGCTCACTATCTTAGATTTATTTCTGTTTTCCCCCTCCTCTACTCTATCATTCCGGTTTCCCTTACCCCTGCCAAATTAGTTTAAACCCTCCCTAACAGCTCTATTAAACATTCCCGCTATGGTTCAGGTGTAACCCGTCCTTTTTGAACAGGTAATACTTCCCCCTGAAGAGATACCAATGATCCAAGAATCTGAAGCCCTGCCCCCTGCATCACTCTCTCAGCCACGCATTCATCAGCCTGATCCGACTATTCTTGCCCTCGCTAGCACGTGGCACAGGTAGCAATCCTGAGATTATTACCCTGGAGGTCCTGCTTCTCAGCTTCATTCCTAACTCCTGGAAATCTCTCTTCAGGACCTCCTCCCTTTCCTCTCTATGTCATTGGTACCAACATGTACCAAGACAGCTGGCTGTTCGCCCTCTCCCTTCAGAATATTCTGGACCCGATCCGAGACATCCCGTACCATGGCACCTGGGAGGCAACACACCATGCGGGTATCTCTACCAGGCTCACAGAATCTCCTGTCTGTTCCCCTGACTATGGAATTCCCTATGACTACCGCATTCCTCTTCTCGCTCCTTCCCTCCTGCACAACAGCGCCAGGCTCAGTGCCAGAGACCCGGTCACCGTGGCCGTCCCCTGTCAGGTCATTCCCCTCAACAGCATCCGAAACGATATACTTGTTGCTGAGGGGGCAGCCACAGGGGTGCTCTCCACTATCCGGGCATTTCCCTTCCCTCTCCTGACAGTCACCCAGTTTTCTGACCCCTGTAGCCTGGGGATGACTACCTCCCTGTAGCTCCTATCTATCACCTCTTCATTTTCTCTAATAAGCAGTAGGTCATCAAGCTGCAGCTCCAGATCCCTAACACGGTCTCCGAGGAGCTGAATCTCGGTTCACCTGGTGCAGATGTGGCTATCAGGGAGGCTGGAGGTCTCCCAGGATTCCCACATCTGACACCCTGAACAAAGCACTAACCCTGCAGACATGCTACCTGATTCTACAGGAATGAAACAAAGAAAGATAGTTGTACTCACCCACTTACTTCGCAAAGCACACGAACTTTTTAAACCGTTAGCTAATGTGCCCTACTGTTCCCCTGTCCGTCGGGCCGATTTACCAAGGGGAGAAAAAGAGTCGATGCCTCGCTCTCGCCTCTTCCCGTTACCGCCTAAGCCCGTTGAGCCAAAGCCCTACACTCTGCTGCCACCCACTCCGCTGCCCGCTGTATAGGGTGGTCATCTTTTTCAACTCTCCACGCTGTCCTGTGCAGTCTCGCCATTTTTGTACGTAAAGTTTTTTACAAGACTGCCTTCCTTCAGAATTTAGCTCCAACGCCGCCCTTCTTGTCCCAATCTAAAAAAACACTTTCAGTCGTGTTTTCATCAGCCAATTCCACACTGTCCACATGAAATTCAGCAAGGCTTTTGATGTCGATAATAGACCACACTTGGAGCATTGTCTGCATTTCCGGTTCCCGAATATGGGGAGGATGTCATTACGCTGGACAGGAGGCTTCAGGAGGATGTTACCAGGACTGGGGGCTTCGGTTAAAAGCAGAGAGTGGATAAGCTTGGGCTATTCAGCTGCAGTGTAGGATGTTCAGGTATGACCCCTTATCAAGGTAAATAATTCATAAGGAGCTTAAATAACGTTTCTTTTTCCAAGAAATGGGAGTACAGAACCAGAGGCCTCAGATTGA
This sequence comes from Hemitrygon akajei, assembly GCF_048418815.1. NCBI lineage: Eukaryota > Metazoa > Chordata > Chondrichthyes > Myliobatiformes > Dasyatidae > Hemitrygon > Hemitrygon akajei. The sequence continues at coordinate 3,595,268 of NW_027331923.1, forward strand.
AAGTGAGACGGAATATTTTTATGAGTGGTCTATCGGGTAACATTCTCACAGAGAGGGAAGTTGGTAAATGGAATTTTCCCTCAAACACTGTAGAAAAAGGTAAAAATAAAATATTTTAAAATAAATTTGGGCAGATACACAGATGGGAAATGGTTAGGATGGGAGGGGCAAATACCCACAAATGGGCCATGCTGAAGATGACATCTTAGTCTTGTAGATTGATGAAGTGGGCTGTGAGTTAAACCCTCCCAGATCATCGCCCTGAGGAATCTCACCCTGGAGTCCCTCCTCAGCCCCACTACCTGGCCTTCTCCCCGCAACCTTTGATGCTGTGTCCAATCTAGAACCTATCAAGCTCTGCCTTAAATACACACAACAAGTTCCACAAATTCACCAGCTGCTGGCTCAAATTTCTCCGCATCTGTTTTAAATAGATGCCCCTCTATCTTGAGGCTGTGCCCTCTTGTCCTAAACTCCACCACCATGGGAAACATCCTTTCCACATCTACTCTGTCTAGGCCTTTCAACATTCGAAAGGTTTCAATGAGATCCCCCCTCATCTTTCTAAATTCCAGCGAGTACAGACACAGAGCTATCAAACGTTCCTCGTATGAGAACCCTTTCATTCCTGGAATCATCCTTATGAAATGAACCTTCTGCAATGCCAGCACATCTTTTCTTAGATGAGGAGCCCAAAACTGTTGACAATACTCAAGGTGAGGCTTCACCAGTGCCTTATCAAGCCTCAGCATCACATCCCTGCTCTTGAATTGAATGCTGTCAAAACCCCTTGAATTGAATGCTAACATTGGATTTGCCTTCCTCACCACTGACTCTACCTGCAAGTTAACCTTTAGTGTGTTCTGCAGAATGACTGCTAATTCCATTTTCATCTCAGCTTTTTGGGTTTTCTCCCCGTCTGAAAAAAAAAATCTGCACATTTTTTCTACGACCACAGTGCATGGCCATGCATTTTCCAACATTGTATATCACTTGCCACTTTCTTTCCCATTCTCCTCATTCAAGTCCTTGACCAGCCTAACTGTTTCCTCAACACTACCGGCCCCTCCACCAAACTTCGTATCATCTGCAAACTTGGAAACAAAGCCATCTACTCTAGGACAAGAGAGTATGAATACAGGATTGAAGGATGTCCTTTTAGAACTGAGATGTGGAGAAACTACTTTAGTCAGTGTGTGGAAAATCTGTGGAATTTGTTGCCACAAGTGGCTGTTAAGGCCAAGTCATATTTAAGGCAGAGATATATAGGTTCTTGATTAGCCAGGGGATCAAAGGGTATGGGGTGAAAGCAGGGGAGTGGGGACGACGGGAAGAATTGGATCAGCCCATCACTGAATGGTGGAGCAGACTCGATGAGCCGAATGGCCTACTTCTGGTCCTATATCTTATGGTCTATTCCATCAGCTAAATCTTGATATACAGCATAAAATCAACTAACACTGACCCCTGTGGAACACGAGTCACTGGCAGCCAACCAGAAAAGGATCCCTTTACTATCATTCGCTGTTCCCCACTAATCAGCCAATGTTCTAACCATGCCTGTAACTTTTCTGTAATACCATGGCCTCTTAACCTGGTTACCACCTTCATGTGTGGCACCTTGTCAAAGGCCTTCCGAGATTCCAAATATACAACATCCACTGCATCCCCTTTATCTATCCTGCTTGTAATCTCCTCAAAGAATCCCAACAGGTTTGTCAGGCAGGATATTCCCTTAACGAAGCCATGCTGACTTGCCCTGTCTTGTCCAATGTCACCAAGTGTTCCATAACCTCATCCTTAACAATTGACTCCAATTTCTTCCCAACCACAGAGGTGAGGCTAACTGGTCAATAATTTCCTTTCTGCTGCCTTCCTCCTTACTTAAAGAGCTAAGTGACATTTGCCATTTTCCAGTCCTCTGGCACCATGCCAGGGTCCAGTGATTTTTGAAAGATAATTTGAAATGCCTCCATAATTTCTACTGCAACCTCTTTCAGAACACTAGAGTGCTGATCATTTGGTCTGGGTGACTTATATACCTTTCGGCCTTTCAGTTTTTTGAGCACCTTCTCCCTTGTAACAGTAACTGCACTCACTTCTCTTCCCTCACACTCTTCAACACCGGGCACAGTGCTAGTGTCTTCCATGGTGAAGACTGGTGCAAAATATTTGGTTTATCTGCCATCTCTTTATCCCGCGTTATTATATATCCGGCCTCATTTCCTAGCAGTCCTATATCCACTCTCATCTCTGTTTTACTTTTTTACAATACTTTTTAAAAAATTTTTTAATTGAATTTTCAAATAGGTTACAGAAAGAAAAAAAATTATCAATCCTGCCCCCCTCACCTTAACCCCTCCCCCCTAACATATCCCTATAGAAAAAAAAGAAGAAAAAAGAAAGAAAGAATGCCTGGATATCGGAAGATCCCCACATGCTCCATGGAGTTCATAATAGCTTTAATATGTATATTTATTTCTTTCCGCAGATAACCAATAATTTTATCTTCAGAGCACCTTTATATTTAATCCTATTTTTTGTAAATAAGGGCGCCAAATTTTCAGAAATATTTCATATTTATCTCCTAAATTATAAGTATTTTTTTCAAGTGGAATGCAGTTAAAAATTTCATTCTTCCGACGATCTATACTTAAGTATGAATCCGATTTCCAAGTAACTGCAATAGCCTTTTTGGCTACTGCCAATGCAATTTTTATGAATTCTTTCTGATATTTATTCAATTTGGATTTTGATTTTATCCCTTCAATATCGCCTAGTAAAAATAATATTGGATTGTGTGGAAGTTGTATTCCAATAATTTGTTCCAGTAAAACTCTTAAATTTGTCCAAAAAGGTTGAATTTTAGAACAAGACCAAGTAGAGTGTATAAAACATATATGTCAAACTCAAGGCCCGCGGGCCAAATCCGGCCCACGGTGGAATTATCTTTGGCCCACGAGATAATATCTAATTACTATTAAAGCTGGCCCCAGTAATCGAAGCACCTATGGCGTATGATATGGCTAATGCGGAGTTTATTCAGGTACCAGGTTTTCAGGGTTTTTAATGTTTATTTGGCAGTCTTGCTCGGCAGTCTTCTTCATAAGAAACGGAATTTGTAAAGTGAAACACTTTGTAGTTATAGCAGAGACTGAGACACATGAGAGCAGGCTGAAAAAACGGAGGCAACGAAAGCTCCGTTCGCACGCATCCGACTGATTCAGCCCGCATGAAGCTGCATTTTGCTCAATCCGGCCCGTGACCTAAAATGAGTTTGACACCCCTGGTATAAAAGTACCAATTTCTTGATTACATCGAAAACATTGATCAGATAAATTTGAGTTTAATCTATTTATTTTTGGTGGTGTAATATATATTTGATGTAAAAAGTTATATTGTACTAATCTTAGTCGAACATTTATTGTGTTTGTCATACTGTCAAGACATAATCTTGACCAACTTGTTTCATCAATTTTAATATTCAAATCAGTTTCCCATTTTTGTCTTGACTTATGAATTCCTTGTTTAATTGCCTGTTTTTGAATCAAATTATACATACCAGAAATATTTTTTTTAATTTTTCCTTTATGAATTAAAGTTTCTATTTCATTAGGTTTCGGCAATAATATTGTTTGACCCAGCTTATCTCTTAAATAAGCCCTTAATTGGAAATAAATGTTATTTGATATTTTATATTTATTCTTTAATTGGTCAAATGACATTAATATACCTCCTTCAAAACAGTCTCCTATATATCTAATCCCTTTGTGAAACCAGTTATATAAAAGTTGATTATCCATTGTAAAAGGGATAAGTTTATTTTGAATTAAAGGTCTCTTTGCTAATAAAGATTTATCTCATCATCAACAATTATCTTATTCCATAAATCAATCAAATGTTTTAGTATAGGACATTCTTTCTTTTCCCCTATCCATTTAGATTCCCATTTATATATAAACTCTTCTGGTATATTTTCTCCTATTTTGTCTAGTTCTATTCTAATCCATGCTGCTTTATCTTCATCAAAAAAAATGCAATAAATTTAAGTTGATTTGCTTTGTAATAATTCTTAAAATTTGGTAATTGTAACCCTCCTAGGTCAAATTTCCATGTCAATTTTTCCAACAATATTCTTGACATCTTACCTTTCCAAAGGAATTTCCTCACACATTTATTTAACTCTTGAAAAAATTTCTGCGGTAATTGTATTGGTAATGTTTGGAATAAATATTGTAATCTAGGGAATATATTCATTTTTACAGCATTGACTCTACCTATTAATGTTATTGGTAACATTATCCATTTATCAAGATCCTCTTGAATTTTTTTCAATAATGGCAAATAATTTAATTTATATAAATTCTTTATATCATTATAAACTCTTATACCTAAATACTTTATACCATTTATCGGCCATCTAAATTGAGTTATTAATCGACAGTGACTATAATCTCCTTTAGTTAGGGGTAGAATTTCACTTTTATCCCAATTTATTTTGTACCCTGATATTTTCCCATATTCTTCCAATCTAGAAGATAATTTACGCAACAAATGTAATGGGTTAGTTAGATAAATCAGAACATCATCAGCAAATAAGTTAATCTTATATTCCTCCTGATTAACTCTGAAACCCATAATATCTGAGTCAGTTCTAATTAATTCAGCAAATGGTTCTATCGCCAACACAAATAAAGCAGGTGATAATGGACAACCTTGTCTAGTTGACCTTGTTAACTGAAATAATGTTGAAATTTGGCCATTTGTCACCAGTTTAGCTTTGGGGTTAGTATTTACGGTTTTAATCCATTTTATAAAAGATACTCCTAATCCATATTTTTCCAATACCTTAAATAAAAAATCCCATTCCAATCTATCAAATGCTTTTTCTGCATCCAAAGCAGCTGCTACACTCATTTCTTCCCTCTTTTGTTCCAAATGAATTATACTAAGTAACTGAGTTACATTATCTGCCAATTGTCTATTTTTAATAAATCCCGTTTGGTCCATGTGTATTAATTTTGGTAGGTATTTAGACAATCTGCTATATAAAATCTTTGCTATTATTTTATAATCCATGTTCAACAAAGAAATAGGTCTATATGATGTTGGTTTTAAAAGATCTCTGTCTTCTTTTGGAAATACTATTAAAATAGCTGTTGAAAAAAATTCTGGGAGTTTATGCATTCTTTCCGCTTGGAGTTAATAAATCTTTAAACTTTTTGTAAAATTCAGGCGGAAACCCATCTTCTCTTGGAGATTTATCACTCTGAAGTGATCCTAGAGCTTCTTCGACCTCTTTTAATGTAAAAGGCACATCTAATCCCTTCTGTTCTTCCAAATTCAATTTTGGGAGAGTTATTTGTGATAAAAACCTTTCTATCTCAACAATATCATTTTGTGATTCTGATTGATACAACTCAGAATAAAAATTTTTTAAAGTTTCATTGATTTCTAAATGTTTATGAGTAATTTTATTTACAATTGTTCTGAATGCATTTATCGTTTTGGAAGCCTGGTCTGTTTTTAACTGCCAAGCAAGAATCTTGTGTGATCTTTCACCTACTTCGTAATATCTCTGTTTAGTTCTCATAATTGCTTTTTCTGTTCGGTATGTCTGAAATGCATTATATTGTAGTTTCTTATTAACAAGTTCTCTTTGTTTTTCTTCTGTCATATATCCTTGAGATTCTATTTCTTATTTTGTAATCTCTTTTTCCAATTAATCTATTTCTACCATATATTCCTTCTTAATTTTAGAAGTATAACTTATTATCTGGCCTCTCAAATATGCCTTCATCGCTTCCAATAATATAAATTTATCATCAACTTAATGTGAGTTTGTATTTTAAAAAAATTGAATCTGTTTTTTCATAAAATCACAAAAATCTTGACGTTTTAATAATATAGAATTAAATCTCCATCTGTAAATCGATTCCTCTTTATCCGTCATTATCATTGTCATTATCAAGGGGGAATGATCTGATAATATTCTTACTTTATATTCCGTATTTTTCACTCTGTCTTGAATATTCGCTGATAGTAAGAAAAAATCTATCCTTGAATAGGTTTTATGTCTATTTGAATAAAATGAATAATCTCTTTCTCTTGGGTTAATTCTTCTCCATATATCAATCAAATTTAAATCTTTCATCAATGATAAAGTTAATTTTGCTACTTTTGGTTTTGTAACAACAATCCGGGATACGGTACCGCAGCATAAAAGCCAGGAGCAACAGGCTCTGGGACAGCTTCTTCAACCAGGCCATCAGACTGATTAACTCGTGCTGAGACAACTGTATTTCTATGTTATATTGACCAGCTTGTTATACATATAATTCATCATAAATTACTATAAATTGCGCATTGCCCATTTAGATGGAGATGTAACGGAAATATTTTTACACCTCATGTATATGAAGGAGGTAAGTAATAAAGTCAATTAAATTCATATCAATTTCTTGTTTAATTTTTCCCACCCAATCATCCTTCTAGTTCCTCTCTGTAGATATTTAAAAGCTTCCCAATCCTCTGTCTTCCTACTAATTTTTGTTTTATTGTATGCCCTCTCTTTTTGCCTTTACATTAACTTGTCTTCCCTTGTCAGCCACGGTTTTACTATTTTGCCATTTGAGTATTTATTTATTTTTGGAATATATCTATCCTTCACCTTTCTCATTTTCCCAGAAACTGACACCATTTCTGCTCTGCTCTCATCCCTGCCAGCATCTCCTTCCAATTTGCTTTGGCCAACTCCTCTCTCAGACCACTGTAATTTATTTCACTTCTCTGAAATACTACAATGTCAGGCTTTACTGTCTCCTTATCAGATTTCAAGTTGAACTCAGTCACGTTGTGAGCACTGTTTCCTAAGGTTTCTTTTAACTACTCACCTCTGGTTCAATACATAACACCCAATCCAGTAGAGCTGTTTCCCGAGTAGGCTCAACGACAAACTGCTCTAGAAAGCCATCACATTGCATTCAACAAACTCACTCTCTGAAGATCCTTTACCAACCTGATTTTCCCAATTGACCTGCATGTTGAAATCTCCCATGATTATCATAACATTGTCCTTTTCATCAACCTTTTCTATTTCCAGTTGTAATCTGTGGGCCTCAACCCACTGACTGTTGGGAGGCCTGTATATGACTGCTGTCAGTGTCATTTTTACTTCTGCAGTTCCTTACCTCAACCCACAAGATTCAACATCTTCTAATCCTATGTCACATCTTGCTACTGATTTACCAGCAGAGCCACGTCACCCACTCACCCGACCTTCCTATACCACCGATACATTGTGTAACCTTGGAAATTCAGATCCCAACTACAACCATTCTTCAGCCACGATTCCGTGATGGCCACAACATCATTCCTGACAATCTGTAATCGAGCAACAAGATCATCCACCTTATTTCTCATACTCCATGCATTGAGATATAGCACTTTGTGTACTGTATCTGCTACCCTTTTTAATTCTGCATCTCTAATGCACTGATACTCACCCTGCTGTCTGCAATTTTTTCCTCTCATCTGTCCGCCATATCTGACAGTCTGACTGCAAGCTATCTTTGCATTTTTACCATCAGTCCTATCCCTTCACTCCACTTACAACCCCCCACCCCACCAAATTAGTTTAAACCCTCCCCGACAGATCTATCAAACCTCTCTGTGAGAATATTGTTCTCCCTCAGGTCCAGGTGCGACCCATCCCTTTTGAGCAGGTCATTCCTCCACCAGATGAGATCCCGATGATCCAAGAACCTGAATCCCTGTCCCCAGCACCATCTTCTCAGCCATGTTTATCTGTCAAATGATCATGTTTCTACCCTCACCAGCACGTGGCACAGGCAGCAATCCAGAAATTACAACCCTGGAGGTATTGCTTAAGAGCTTTCTACCAAGATCTCCAAATTCTATTTTCAGGACCTATTTGCTTTTACTTCCAATGTCATTGTCCCAAAATTTACCAAGATATCTGGCTCTATTCCCTCCCTCTCTAAAATGCTGCGGACACGGTTCGAGGCATCCCTGACCCTGGCACCCAGGAGGCAACAAACCATTCGGGTGTCCCGTTCACATCAATAGATTCTCCTGTCTGTTCCCCTGATGATTCAGTCCGCGATCACGACCACTCCCCTCTTCTGCCTCTAACAACAGTGAGAGATGCTGATCCGGAAGGGGGAAGACCTGTGTCAGTCAGACTCTGCACTCACAGGGAACAGAGGACGTGTGTATTTTCCTGACAATCCCTGTCACCACACTGATACCTGCTTTTATTCCCTACAATATTATCATCAGTATTAAATTCCCAGGTCCTCTGGTAGATCCAAACTCATGTCCTGGTGTGTTAGTGCATTTGCCTGGGATTGGAACACAGTGGTTCATCTGCCAGTCCCGTGTATTGGTTGTAATGTGACCCTGTGCTGGTGTGTTCAGGGGTCTGACATCTCCAGCTGACCATGTAACAGTGATGCCTCCCAGTCGGTGGGGTTGATGTCGAATAAACTTCAGTTCCCCTTCAGCCCAGTATTACAGACAATCTTTGCATCAAACTGGAACTAAATTGAGCTTCATAAACAAGGAGAAATGAAACTTTATAAGTTTTACCTCGATTAATAGCATCAAGCGTTTCTCTCAGCACTGTTTTCAACCAATAGGGGTGATCGAATTTTTCAACCGGTAGGGTCTCATCTGTCACTGACAATTCCTGGACATGGTCATTAATCCTGTAAATATTAAACTGCTGGTTATAAATTGCTGTTCTGAACTATTTTACAAATCCATTCAGGGTTTCAGTAAAGAGCCTGTCCTACCTTCTGTTCCGACGAGCTTCCTTCTGAAATAAATAAAACACAAATCTGATTAGACTTGGACTTACTGTCCACATCCTGAATTTCATCCAAATCATTATAAGGTGTTGAAAATTCCCACTCCCACAGTCACTCACACACACGGACAATACAGAACCACGGGGTAAATTACAGGGAAAGTTTCTGAAAGTCAGACCATTACTGAGAGGATGAAACTTACAGAGAAGTCGGGACAGGTTGTGCATTTTCATCTGGATATGACGTCAGTGTGATAGGATGGAGGAATTTAAGATCAGTGATGTATGTGATTGTGTGCGGGAGGGGAAAGTACGTCTATTTATGGGGAGACTTGTGGGGAGATGTAATTCCAGATGGATTTTAACAAATTCCACTAGAAATTTAGTGAGGAGGATGTGGAACTCAGTGCCACAGGAGTGGTTGAAATGGATCAGCAGAGATTGAATGTAATGGGGAGGCTGGATAAATACGTGAGGGACCAGGGAGTTCGGGGCACTGTTGCTAGATGCGGTGAGCAGGTGGCAGGAGGATTGTGACAAAGGGGAAATTGGTAGAAGATGGACCAAATGGCCTGCTTGTGACGGAGAATGGGACACAATCCCACGTAAAACTTATCCGAAAAAGCAGAGACAGTGAAAGTTTCCGTAATCTGATGGAAACCGGCTATGGAGGATAAGTCTGGTGTGCGGGTCACATTCTTTGTTCTCACTGATTGACAGAGAGATCCTCACACCCACCGCACCAGACACACTCACAGCCTGTGACTGGAACTGGGTATTAATCGGAGTTTTAGAGGATATTTAATGCGGTAATTGAGGAAACAGTCAGCAGCTCTGTGTTATGATCAGAGTAAATCAATTCAGAAAAGATTGCATTCTGACCTGGGATGTACAGAAGTTGTGGAAGTCCAGTTTTGGGACAATAGACAATAGGTGCTGGAGTAGGCCATTCAGCCCCTCTAGACAGCACCACCATTCACTGTGATCATGGCTGATCGTACACAGTCAGTACCCGGTTCCTGCCCTCTCCCTATATCCCTTGACCGCACTATCTATAAGAGCTCTATCTAACTCTCTCTTGAAAGTATCCAGAGACTTGGCCTTCACTGCCTTCTGTGTGAGTTCACCAGCAGCGACAATTGATTTGTTAGAATTGCCCGCTGTGCTGTGTTTATTTCAAATATACCACTGTTCATTTAGTGCCCTTTCACAGAAACAAATTGAAATATAATTCCTCACCTTGAGAAACATCACACAGTCTTTTTGATCCATCTGTTCCTTTAACTTAGGGATTTCCTCCTGAATAATCCTTATATTCTCTTGAAGAGCTAGAAGATTTTTCTCCATTAGATTGAGAATCCTCTTCTCTTCTTCCCTGAGATCCCTGAGTAAGCTCTGCTCTTTCTCAGTGATAATCTGGTGCAGTTCAGCAAACTGGGATGTGATGTGGGACTGAAGGCTGTGTGACTGTTCCTGTCGAATGAACGGTGAAGATTAATATTCTGCATTGCTTTTTTTTTCCTTTTGTCGTTAAGTTCGGTCTGTTAGAGTCCAATCTACTTCTGAGTGCATTCCCGTCAACACCATTCCCTCACAGTTTCCTGAAACCTATTCTCACTTATTGACCCATAAACTCCCATCTGATTCACTCACACCCTCCCCACCTTTACAGGGTTAACGGTAATTAGCCATTCATCCGGCATGTCCTTGATATGTGTCGAAATCTCTCGTGGTCACAGGGGGAGCATGCAAACTCCACACAGACAGCAGCAGAGGTCAGGATCGAACCCAGGTCACTGGAGCTGCGATACTCGGCTATGCTGCATTAAATGGAGCAAAACTCGACAGTATTATCAGAAATTCCGCACAGGAAACCTCACCCGAACTCCGGAAATCTTCTCTTTCTGTTGCTGCTCCATTTCCTGAAAGTCTGATTTCTTTTTTGTGAGAGAGTCTAAGGAAGATTTTAGCTGATCCTGGAAGTCAGAGAGTGAAGGAAATAGAAACAAAGATGCATCAAAAGAAACAGGTGATCAAACCCGATTATCACACAAAATGCCGGAGGAACTCAGTGAGTCAGGCAGCATCTATTCAGGGGAAATAAACAGTCGGTGTTCCGGGATGAGACCCTTCAGCAGGACTGGGAAGGAATGGGACAGAAGCCAGAATAAAAAGGTTGGGAATGAGAACCAGCTGCCAGGTGACGGGTGAGACAACGCGAGGGGGAACGTGGGGGAGGGTGATGAAGTGAGAAGCTGGGAGGGGACAGGTGGAAGAGGTAAAGGGCTGGAGAAGAAGGAATCTAATACGAGAGGACAATCGACCATGGAAGAAATGGGAGGAACTGGGCTGTTTGTGGCCCTGAATGGTGACGAGGGAGGAGGTTAGGAGTCAAGTGTAGCACTTGTCCCGCTTGCAAGTGTCAATGCCAGGAGGGAGATCAGTGGGGAGGAGCGAGTGGATCAGGGCGATACAGTACGTGGAGCGCGATCCGTATGGAGAGCAGAGAGTTCGGGGTGCGGAGGTGGGCTGTGGGACGGAGAGATGCTAGAATCCCATTAGAGATGGCGGAAGTTGCAGAAAATGATGTGTTAGTTATGGAGGCTCGTGTGATGATATGTAGGAGAAAGGAAATGTGTTAAGTATTAAATTAATATTAGTTTTACCGTGTAGATTTTAACAGCTTCTTTAATCGGCATGAAGCGGTGCTCTCGGTGTTCCTCCGCATCTCTACAGATCACACAGATCAGTGTCTTGTCCGTTTCACAAAACAGCTTCAGTTCTTCCTCATGTTCCTCGCAGTGACGTTTACTTCCCTTCCCTTTCGGATTCAGGTTTAGATTTCGAGCTTTTTCAGCCAGATTTGCTAAGGCCCGATTCACCCTGAGGGTGCGGTCAGTAAACACCGCTCTACATTCCGGGCAGGAGTTTCTCTCCTCCCTTTCCCAACACCGTGTGATACAAGAGCGACAGAAGTTGTGTCCACACTCCAGAATAACCGGATCGGTGAAGAAATCCAGGCAGACGGGACAAATTGTCTCCTCGGTCCAACTCTCAACCGGTCCTTTCGAAGCCATGTTAACTCCCGGCAGTTCCTGATTCAGAATGCTTTCACTTTCGGGGAGCTGCTGATCCCCTGCAGTACCGCGATTGTCCACTACACGCGCTGCAGACTCAGGGAGTGAACATTCTGCTGCTGAATGTGTTCAGTGGAAATTCTGGTTAGTGTGGGATCAAAAACACATTAAACAGGCAACAGATAAGAAAACGCGGCCATGGTCTGTCTAAGCCCGGCTACGAGAGGAGGAGGGTTGGCCGTATGGCTACCAACCCCATTTCTTAAAAACCTTGAGCGACAAAAACGTCAGCTGAATCTCCAAAGGCCTCATCCCTGCGGTGGGAAGGACCTTCCCCTGGAAGACGATTGAAGTCCTGCGCTGAAAGGAGAAGCCATGTGCCCCCCTGGGGTGGTGAGGTGAGTGACCGTTTCGTCTCCACTGCAGTAATCTCAGGGCAGCGCGCTGTGGGAGTGATCTCCGGGCATGCAGCAAGGATCAGACTGGGAGGGGCCCTCTCGTCTCCACTGCAGTAATCTCGGGGCAGTGCGCTGTGGGAGTGATCTCCGGGCATGCAGCAAGGATCAGACTGGGAGGGGCCCTCTCGTCTCCACTGCAGTAATCTCGGGGCAGTGCGCTGTGGGAGTGATCTCCGGGCATGCAGCAAGGATCAGACTGGGAGGGGCCCTCTCGTCTCCACTGCAGTAATCTCGGGGCAGCGCGCTGTGGGAGTGATTTCCGGGCATGCAGCAAGTATCAGACTGGGAGGGACCCTCTCGTCTCCACTGCAGTAATCTCGGGGCAGCGCGCTGTGGGAGTGATCTCCGGGCATGCAGCGAGGATCAGACTGGGAGGGGCCCTCTCGTCTCCACTGCAGTAATCTCGGGGCAGTGCGCTGTGGGAGTGATTTCCGGGCATGCAGCAAGGATCAGACTGGGAGGGCCCCTCTCGTCTCCACTGCAGTAATCTCGGGGCAGCGCGCTGTGGGAGTGATCTCCGGGCATGCAGCAAGGATCAGACTGGGAGGGGCCCTGTCGCCGCCAGACAGGTGAGGTCTTGGTGCCTGTTGGTGAGATCTGGTGATGAGGCATTCTGCCAGATGGTCTGGACTGTCTGCTCAGGGAACCACTCCACTGTGTCCATCCAGTCCTTCTCCTGCAGTAACTGCAGGACATTCCGTGCTGACCACTGTCTGGTGTTCTTGTGGTCAAAGCTGCTGGTCTGAAAGAACTGTCACCAATTTCATTAACACAAGGTTCACATGGAGAAGCTTCCTTACTGAGACAGACACAGTCTCACAGGGTATTTACAGGGTAGGGGCAAGAATGATGTTTCTCCTGGCTGGACAGTGGAGCCAGGGATCACAGACTCAAAATCCGAGATCACCTCAGCAGGACTGAGATGAGGAGAAATTTCCCCCAACACAGTGCAGTGAATATTTGGAGTTTTCTCCACAAGTTTCCTATATTAAACTGTCATATTTAGGGGCTCAGCGATGTTGGGAATTTTGCAGGAAAGTGGCGCTGAGGTCAAAGATCAGACATGTTCTGAGTGAGGGACAGAACAGCGCAACGGGCCGAACAGCAACGCCTGCTCCTGTTTCTTATTTTCTAAATCACGAGTTGACCTTTGCGCCTTGTTCTCCCTTGGCCTTCAGCCTGTCGGATTGCACAGGGGAGCGGTGAGAGCTCCGGAGATCCATCGGCAGCCGCTGCGGTTATTTCATGCTCTTGTTATTTATCGTTTTTTCCCCGTATTTGCATTTGCACAGTTTGTATGTGGTTGTATGTGGTGACTTATCAGTACTCCGATAATAAGATTTACTTTGAAATTCGAGTTTCGGGAAACTTGCTTTAATTCTGAGAACAAACTGTGATTGACATCTCCAGCTCCCAGCAGCAGCCCATCCTCACACACTCACAGCCAATCAGCGACCGGCGCTGGGAGAGAGTTGCTCGCATTGGCTGAGGGGTGTCAGTGGGCGGGACGCTGATCGCCCGGCCGGGCCGGGGTTTGGAACCGGGACCGAGTGAGGCTGGAGACTCGGAGCTGCGCCTCGGGTTTCGGCTGCACCTCCGGCGGGTCGTGAATCCTTTCGAAGGCAGAGCTGAAGCGACTGGCGGAGATTCCGTGAGATGTTTCAGCGACACGGAGGGCGCCGGGCCTTTCCCCGCCGAGGATCGGGGCCTGTTGTCTGGAGTTGTCTCCCAGACCCGTCCCTTCCTGCTGGGAGACGGGAGCTGCCCCGCAGCGGCTGCCGATGGATCTCCGGAGCTCTCACCGCTCCCCTGTGCAATCCGAACGGCTGAAAACCAAGGGAGAACAAGGCGCAAAGGTAAACTCGTGCTTCAGAAAGTAAGTAACAGGAGCAGGCCTGGCCACTCGACCCGTTGCGCCTATTCCACCCTTTCCTCAGAATAGTCCTTTTTAAATATTTTTATTGATTTTAAACAAACATAAATGAAACATGAATACAAACAGCTTGAGGGTACATAATAAATAGGTGAAGGTATAAATACAAATAGATGATAATAACCTCCCAAACTCATAGTGGTTACAAAAAATGGAGAAAATAAGAAACCCTCCCCCCCCCAAAAAAAAATGAAAAAAATCCTAACCGACATGGGCCATTGCATTATATCAATTATACACAGTAGCGTCAATAACTCCGCACCTCCATCCAAATAATTAAGGATAATAAAAGTAAGGTTTAGGAAAAGTCAGTTTAGCTTATATGAAAATGTTGAATAAATGGTCTCCAAGTTTCTTCAAATTTAACTGAAGGGTCAAAGAGAACACTTGTAATTTTTTCTAAACTCGAACAAGAAATAGTTTGAGAAAACCACTGAAATATAGTTAGAGGATTAATTTCTTTCCAATTCAATAGGATAGATCTTCTAGCCATTAATGTAACAAATGCAATCATCTGCCGGGCTGAGGGGGGATAAATGACTATAAAAACGACTATAAAAACGACTATAAAAACGACTATAAAAGACCAGAACATGTGGGTCAATGAAGCGACTTCAGAATGGCATCTGTCACAGGTTGGATTAACATTAGAATAAAATCGAGTGAGTTTATCCTTGGACATGTCAGCCCTATGAACAACCTTAAATTGTATTAGGCATGTTTAGCACAAATAGAAGAAGAATTGACTAATTGTAAAATTTTCTCCCACTGCTCTGTGGGTATAAGACAGTGAAGTTATTTTTCCTATTCCTTCTTAATTATTTCTGATACTCTTGGCTGTATTTTCATGATCATATGATAAATGATGGCTACTTAACCCTTCTGGCAAGGATTCAGAGGTAGAATTTTTTCTGTAATGTCCATTGGACATAATTTCAGAAAATACTAACATTCAAGAAATTTCTAACTTGCAAGTATCTAGAAAAAATGAGTTTTAGGTTGGATAGCTGTTCAAAGGACATAAAACTGTTATCTAAAAACAGATCATGAAAACATGTTATACCTTTTGTTTTCCATAACACAAAGGCTTGGTCCATAAAAGAGGGCTGGAAAAAGAAGTTAGATATAATAGGGCTTGATTATTCAAGCCAAAGAATTTACGAAATTGAAACCATATTCTTAATGTATGTTTAACTATAGGATTAGTTATTTGTTTATTCGGTTTAGATAAAGCAAAAGGAAGCGAAGATCCTAAAATAGAAAACAATGAGAAGTCTTGTACAGATTTACACTCCAAATTTACCCATTGTGGGCAAGGTACTATGAACGGTTCTTGTGTCCAAAATATTAAATATTGAATATTATCCTTCCTTCTTAGGCTTCTGTAAATATTTTTTACTTAATCTAGGACTTTTATTCTGCCACACATACGAGGATATTTTGGAGTCAATAATATCAAAAAAAGATTTAGTAATAAAAATTGGTAATGTTTGGAATAAATATAAAAATTTGATAGTATTAATTCGACCAACCAATGACAGAGATAATGGGGACCACCTGGTAACAAGTTGCTTGATTTGTTCAATTAAAGGTAAAAAATTAACTTTAAATAAACCCTTATGTTTCTTGGTAATTTTAATACCCAAGTAAGTAAAATGATTTGTGACTACTTTAAATGGTAAGTGTTTATAAATTGAAACTTGCATATTTAATGGAAATAATTCATTCTTATTAAAATTCAGTTTGTAGCTGGAAAAGCTACTAAACTGAGCAAGCAAGGATGAAATAGCAGGAATAGATCTCTCAGGGCCAGATATAAATAGTAACAAATCATCAGCATATAATGATAACTTATAAGTCCCTTCCCTACGGGTAATTCCAAAAGTATTAGGTGATTCACGAATGGCAATGGCTAAAGGTTCCAAAGCAATGTCAAATAATAGAGGACTTAAAGGGCAGCCTTGCCTCGTACCACGGGACAACGGAAGAAAAGGAGATCTTTGATTATTGGTAAGAACCGAAGCCAACGGTTTATAACATATTAATTTAATCCATGATATAAATTTCAAGCTAAAATTAAAATTCTGCAATGTATTAAATAAATATGGCCATTCAACTCTATCGAACGGTCTTTCTGGCATTTTAGATGAAGAAGTATAAATTATATTAATTAATTTTCTAATGTTAAAAATGAATAACGGTTTTTAATAAATCTGGTCTGATACTCAGAGATAATTTGAGGTAATATATTTTCTAATCTAGTGGCCAGAAGTTTGGTAAAAATCTTAGAATCCGTTTTCAGCAAAGATATTGGCCGATAGGATGCACATTCAGTGGGGTCTTTATTTTTTTTAAGAATTGGAGAAATGGAGGCATTATAAAAAGATTGTGGTAATTTACCTACAATTAACGCATCTTTAAAAATTTTACAAAGCCGAGCAGTGAGTATGGAAGAAAAGGATTTAAAAAATTCAGCTGTATAACCATCCAGACCAGGGGCTTTAGCCAAATTCATTGACAAATAACCTCTTTTATTTCGTTTTCCGTAATGTGAGTCTAGAAATACACAATCTTCTGCTTTTAATTTTGGGATATTCAATTTTCTTAAAAATATATCCATTATGGAAGAATCCTCAACAAATTTTGATTGATATAAAGAGTTATAAAAATCTTGAAAGGCTTTATTTATCTCTTTATGATCAATCGTCAAAGTGCCATCTCGTTTACGAATCTTAATGATTTGTCGTTTAACCAAAGCAGTTTTCAATTGATTAGCCAATAAGTACATAAAACTGGGTTCTGGATTTAATTAACTGATTTTCAATCGAGGAGGATAATAACAAACTGTGCTCCATTTGAAGTTCAACCTTCTTTTTATAAAGTACTTTACTGGGGGTCACTGAATAAAGGGATGGGTTTCAATCAGTAATTCATCCTTGTGTCGCCATATCAAGCTTTGACCCATCGTGAATCGGAGAGACCAGAAGCTTGAGAGGACGTAATTCACTCAGGTTTGTCAATGGAGTATTAAAGGCAGTGGTTCAGGGCAGGTTATTTTTGAGCTTCCAGCAGTGGCCACTCAACAGTCAGGATGGATTATCAAGAAAACCTTCATTAGCAGGAGCAAGTGGAGCGGTCATTGTTGGAGTGGACAGAGTTGGAGCGGAGACTTTGAGGCTTTAATTCTTTGAGGTTTCAGTGGGGAGAGCAGTCAGTTGTAGAAGGCAAAATCATGATGGAGGTAGAATGTTTTTTGCCCCTTCTTTACATTTTCTCAGTTGGAACAGTGGAGATGCCAGGCAGGATAGTGGAAAGCACCTTTGCGGGATGTGGGAAGGCAGGGGACCCTCCTGTGTCCCTGATAACTACACCTGTGAGAAGGGCTTCCAGCTTCAACTCCAAACAATCCACATTACGGAGTTGGAGCTGGAACTGGATGAACTCCAGATCATTCGGGAGGCTGAAGGGGTGATAGGTAGGACATTTGAGAGGTCGTTGCACCCAAGGTGCACGGCACAGGAAACTGGGTGACAGTGACGAAGGGGAAGGGGGAAACAGAGAGTGCAGTTTACCCCTGTGTCCATCCCTCTGAACAACACAGGTATCACTTTAGGTACAGTCGGGGATGGTGGGATGACCTGGCAAAGGAAAGTCACAGCAACAGGGTCTCTGTCACTTAGTCTGGCTCTGAGACTGAGAAGGGAAGGGAGGAGACGAGGTGAGCTGTGGTCAGAGGTGATTCAGCAACAGGGTCTCTGGCACTTAGTCTGGCTCTGAGACTGAGAAGGGAAGGGAGGAGACGAGGTGAGCTGTGGTCAGAGGTGATTCAGCAACAGGGTCTCTGGCACTTAGTCTGGCTCTGAGACTGAGAAGGCAAGGGAGGAGACGAGGTGAGCTGTGGTCAGAGGTGATTCAGCAACAGGGTCTCTGGCACTTAGTCTGGCTCTGAGACTGAGAAGGGAAGGGAGGAGACGAGGTGAGCTGTGGTCAGAGGTGATTCAGCAACAGGGTCTCTGGCACTTAGTCTGGCTCCGAGACTGAGAAGGGAAGGGAGGAGACGAGGTGAGCTGTGGTCAGAGGTGATTCAGCAACAGGGTCTCTGGCACTTAGTCTGGCTCTGAGACTGAGAAGGGAAGGGAGGAGACGAGCTGAGCTGTGGTCAGAGGTGATTCAGCAACAGGGTCTCTGGCACTTAGTCTGGCTCTGAGACTGAGAAGGAAAGGGAGGAGACGAGGTGAGCTGTGGTCAGAGGTGATTCAGCAACAGGGTCTCTGGCACTTAGTCTGGCTCTGAGACTGAGAAGGGAAGGGAGGAGACGAGGTGAGCTGTGGTCAGAGGTGATTCAGCAACAGGGTCTCTGGCACTTAGTCTGGCTCTGAGACTGAGAACGGAAGGGAGGAGACGAGGTGAGCTGTGGTCAGAGGTGATTCAGCAACAGGGTCTCTGGCACTTAGTCTGGCTCCGAGACTGAGAAGGGAAGGGTGGAGACGAGGTGAGCTGTGGTCAGAGGTGATTCAGCAACAGGGTCTCTGGCACTTAGTCTGGCTCCGAGACTGAGAAGGGAAGGGAGGAGACGAGGTGAGCTGTGGTCAGAGGTGATTCAGCAACAGGGTCTCTGGCACTTAGTCTGGCTCCGAGACTGAGAAGGGAAGGGAGGAGACGAGGTGAGCTGTGGTCAGAGGTGATTCAGCAACAGGGTCTCTGGCACTTAGTCTGGCTCTGAGACTGAGAAGGGAAGGGAGGAGACGAGGTGTGCTGTGGTCAGAGGTGATTCAGCAACAGGGTCTCTGGCACTTAGTCTGGCTCTGAGACTGAGAAGGGAAGGGAGGAGACGAGGTGAGCTGTGGTCAGAGGTGATTCAGCAACAGGGTCTCTGGCACTTAGTCTGGCTCTGAGACTGAGAAGGGAAGGGAGGAGACGAGCTGAGCTGTGGTCAGATGTGATTCAGTAACAGGGTCTCTGGCACTTAGTCTGGCTCTGAGACTGAGAAGGGAAGGGAGGAGACGAGGTGAGCTGTGGTCAGAGGTGATTCAGCAACAGGGTCTCTGGCACTTAGTCTGGCTCTGAGACTGAGAAGGGAAGGGAGGAGACGAGGTGAGCTGTGGTCAGAGGTGATTCAGCAACAGGGTCTCTGGCACTTAGTCTGGCTCTGAGACTGAGAAGGGAAGGGAGGAGACGAGGTGAGCTGTGGTCAGAGGTGATTCAGCAACAGGGTCTCTGGCACTTAGTCTGGCTCTGAGACTGAGAAGGGAAGGGAGGAGACGAGGTGAGCTGTGGTCAGAGGTGATTCAGCAACAGGGTCTCTGGCACTTAGTCTGGCTCTGAGACTGAGAAGGGAAGGGAGGAGACGAGGTGAGCTGTGGTCAGAGGTGATTCAGCAACAGGGTCTCTGGCACTTAGTCTGGCTCTGAGACTGAGAAGGGAAGGGAGGAGACGAGATGAGCTGTGGTCAGAGGTGATTCAGCAACAGGGTCTCTGGCACTTAGTCTGGCTCTGAGACTGAGAAGGGAAGGGAGGAGACGAGGTGAGCTGTGGTCAGAGCGATTCAGCAACAGGGTCTCTGGCACTTAGTCTGGCTCTGAGACTGAGAAGGCAAGGGAGGAGACGAGGTGAGCTGTGGTCAGAGGTGATTCAGCAACAGGGTCTCTGGCACTTAGTCTGGCTCTGAGACTGAGAAGGGAAGGGAGGAGACGAGGTGTGCTGTGGTCAGAGGTGATTCAGCAACAGGGTCTCTGGCACTTAGTCTGGCTCTGAGACTGAGAAGGGAAGGGAGGAGACGAGGTGTGCTGTGGTCAGAGGTGATTCAGCAACAGGGTCTCTGGCACTTAGTCTGGCTCTGAGACTGAGAAGGGAAGGGAGGAGACGAGGTGAGCTGTGGTCAGAGGTGATTCAGCAACAGGGTCTCTGGCACTTAGTCTGGCTCTGAGACTGAGAAGGGAAGGGAGGAGACGAGCTGAGCTGTGGTCAGAGGTGATTCAGCAACAGGGTCTCTGGCACTTAGTCTGGCTCTGAGACTGAGAAGGGAAGGGAGGAGACGAGGTGAGCTGTGGTCAGAGGTGATTCAGCAACAGGGTCTCTGGCACTTTGTCTGGCTCTGAGACTGAGAAGGGAAGGGAGGAGACGAGGTGAGCTGTGGTCAGAGGTGATTCAGTAACAGGGTCTCTGGCACTTAGTCTGGCTCTGAGATTGAGAAGGGAAGGGAGGAGACGAGGTGAGCTGTGGTCAGAGGTGATTCAGCAACAGGGTCTCTGGCACTTAGTCTGGCTCTGAGACTGAGAAGGGAAGGGAGGAGACGAGGTGAGCTGTGGTCAGAGGTGATTCAGCAACAGGGTCTCTGGCACTTAGTCTGGCTCTGAGACTGAGAAGGGAAGGGAGGAGACGAGGTGAGCTGTGGTCAGAGGTGATTCAGCAACAGGGTCTCTGGCACTTAGTCTGGCTCTGAGACTGAGAAGGGAAGGGAGGAGACGAGGTGAGCTGTGGTCAGAGGTGATTCAGCAACAGGGTCTCTGGCACTTAGTCTGGCTCTGAGACTGAGAAGGGAAGGGAGGAGACGAGGTGAGCTGTGGTCAGAGGTGATTCAGCAACAGGGTCTCTGGAACTTAGTCTGGCTCTGAGACTGAGAAGGGAAGGGAGGAGACGAGGTGAGCTGTGGTCAGAGGTGATTCAGTAACAGGGTCTCTGGCACTTAGTCTGGCTCTGAGACTGAGAAGGGAAGGGAGGAGACGAGGTGAGCTGTGGTCAGAGGTGATTCAGCAACAGGGTCTCTGGCACTTAGTCTGGCTCTGAGACTGAGAAGGGAAGGGAGGAGACGAGGTGAGCTGTGGTCAGAGGTGATTCAGCAACAGGGTCTCTGGCACTTAGTCTGGCTCTGAGACTGAGAAGGGAAGGGAGGAGACGAGATGAGCTGTGGTCAGAGGTGATTCAGTAACAGGGTCTCTGGCACTTAGTCTGGCTCTGAGACTGAGAAGGGAAGGGAGGAGACGAGGTGAGCTGTGGTCAGAGGTGATTCAGCAACAGGGTCTCTGGCACTTAGTCTGGCTCTGAGACTGAGAAGGGAAGGGAGGAGACGAGGTGAGCTGTGGTCAGAGGTGATTCAGCAACAGGGTCTCTGGCACTTAGTCTGGCTCTGAGACTGAGAAGGGAAGGGAGGAGACGAGGTGAGCTGTGGTCAGAGCGATTCAGCAACAGGGTCTCTGGCACTTAGTCTGGCTCTGAGACTGAGAAGGCAAGGGAGGAGACGAGGTGAGCTGTGGTCAGAGGTGATTCAGCAACAGGGTCTCTGGCACTTAGTCTGGCTCTGAGACTGAGAAGGGAAGGGAGGAGACGAGGTGTGCTGTGGTCAGAGGTGATTCAGCAACAGGGTCTCTGGCACTTAGTCTGGCTCTGAGACTGAGAAGGGAAGGGAGGAGACGAGGTGTGCTGTGGTCAGAGGTGATTCAGCAACAGGGTCTCTGGCACTTAGTCTGGCTCTGAGACTGAGAAGGTAAGGGAGGAGACGAGGTGAGCTGTGGTCAGAGGTGATTCAGCAACAGGGTCTCTGGCACTTAGTCTGGCTCTGAGACTGAGAAGGGAAGGGAGGAGACGAGCTGAGCTGTGGTCAGAGGTGATTCAGCAACAGGGTCTCTGGCACTTAGTCTGGCTCTGAGACTGAGAAGGGAAGGGAGGAGACGAGGTGAGCTGTGGTCAGAGGTGATTCAGCAACAGGGTCTCTGGCACTTTGTCTGGCTCTGAGACTGAGAAGGGAAGGGAGGAGACGAGGTGAGCTGTGGTCAGAGGTGATTCAGTAACAGGGTCTCTGGCACTTAGTCTGGCTCTGAGATTGAGAAGGGAAGGGAGGAGACGAGGTGAGCTGTGGTCAGAGGTGATTCAGCAACAGGGTCTCTGGCACTTAGTCTGGCTCTGAGACTGAGAAGGGAAGGGAGGAGACGAGGTGAGCTGTGGTCAGAGGTGATTCAGCAACAGGGTCTCTGGCACTTAGTCTGGCTCTGAGACTGAGAAGGGAAGGGAGGAGACGAGGTGAGCTGTGGTCAGAGGTGATTCAGCAACAGGGTCTCTGGCACTTAGTCTGGCTCTGAGACTGAGAAGGGAAGGGAGGAGACGAGGTGAGCTGTGGTCAGAGGTGATTCAGCAACAGGGTCTCTGGCACTTAGTCTGGCTCTGAGACTGAGAAGGGAAGGGAGGAGACGAGGTGAGCTGTGGTCAGAGGTGATTCAGCAACAGGGTCTCTGGCACTTAGTCTGGCTCTGAGACTGAGAAGGGAAGGGAGGAGACGAGGTGAGCTGTGGTCAGAGGTGATTCAGTAACAGGGTCTCTGGCACTTAGTCTGGCTCTGAGACTGAGAAGGGAAGGGAGGAGACGAGGTGAGCTGTGGTCAGAGGTGATTCAGCAACAGGGTCTCTGGCACTTAGTCTGGCTCTGAGACTGAGAAGGGAAGGGAGGAGACGAGGTGAGCTGTGGTCAGAGGTGATTCAGCAACAGGGTCTCTGGCACTTAGTCTGGCTCTGAGACTGAGAAGGGAAGGGAGGAGACGAGGTGAGCTGTGGTCAGAGGTGATTCAGCAACAGGGTCTCTGGCACTTAGTCTGGCTCTGAGACTGAGAAGGGAAGGGAGGAGACGAGGTGAGCTGTGGTCAGAGGTGATTCAGCAACAGGGTCTCTGGCACTTAGTCTGGCTCTGAGACTGAGAAGGGAAGGGAGGAGACGAGGTGAGCTGTGGTCAGAGGTGATTCAGCAACAGGGTCTCTGGCACTTAGTCTGGCTCTGAGACTGAGAAGGGAAGGGAGGAGACGAGGTGAGCTGTGGTCAGAGGTGATTCAGCAACAGGGTCTCTGGCACTTAGTCTGGCTCTGAGACTGAGAAGGGAAGGGAGGAGACGAGGTGAGCTGTGGTCAGAGGTGATTCAGTAACAGGGTCTCTGGCACTTAGTCTGGCTCTGAGACTGAGAAGGGAAGGGAGGAGACGAGGTGAGCTGTGGTCAGAGGTGATTCAGCAACAGGGTCTCTGGCACTTTGTCTGGCTCTGAGACTGAGAAGGGAAGGGAGGAGACGAGGTGAGCTGTGGTCAGAGGTGATTCAGTAACAGGGTCTCTGGCACTTAGTCTGGCTCTGAGATTGAGAAGGGAAGGGAGGAGACGAGGTGAGCTGTGGTCAGAGGTGATTCAGCAACAGGGTCTCTGGCACTTAGTCTGGCTCTGAGACTGAGAAGGGAAGGGAGGAGACGAGGTGAGCTGTGGTCAGAGGTGATTCAGCAACAGGGTCTCTGGCACTTAGTCTGGCTCTGAGACTGAGAAGGGAAGGGAGGAGACGAGGTGAGCTGTGGTCAGAGGTGATTCAGCAACAGGGTCTCTGGCACTTAGTCTGGCTCTGAGACTGAGAAGGGAAGGGAGGAGACGAGGTGAGCTGTGGTCAGAGGTGATTCAGCAACAGGGTCTCTGGCACTTAGTCTGGCTCTGAGACTGAGAAGGGAAGGGAGGAGACGAGGTGAGCTGTGGTCAGAGGTGATTCAGCAACAGGGTCTCTGGCACTTAGTCTGGCTCTGAGACTGAGAAGGGAAGGGAGGAGACGAGGTGAGCTGTGGTCAGAGGTGATTCAGTAACAGGGTCTCTGGCACTTAGTCTGGCTCTGAGACTGAGAAGGGAAGGGAGGAGACGAGGTGAGCTGTGGTCAGAGGTGATTCAGCAACAGGGTCTCTGGCACTTAGTCTGGCTCTGAGACTGAGAAGGGAAGGGAGGAGACGAGGTGAGCTGTGGTCAGAGGTGATTCAGCAACAGGGTCTCTGGCACTTAGTCTGGCTCTGAGACTGAGAAGGGAAGGGAGGAGACGAGGTGAGCTGTGGTCAGAGGTGATTCAGCAACAGGGTCTCTGGCACTTTGTCTGGCTCTGAGACTGAGAAGGGAAGGGAGGAGACGAGGTGAGCTGTGGTCAGAGGTGATTCAGCAACAGGGTCTCTGGCACTTAGTCTGGCTCTGAGACTGAGAAGGGAAGGGAGGAGACGAGGTGAGCTGTGGTCAGAGGTGATTCAGCAACAGGGTCTCTGGCACTTAGTCTGGCTCTGAGACTGAGAAGGGAAGGGAGGAGACGAGGTGAGCTGTGGTCAGAGGTGATTCAGCAACAGGGTCTCTGGCACTTAGTCTGGCTCTGAGACTGAGAAGGGAAGGGAGGAGACGAGGTGAGCTGTGGTGATACGTGGCTTGTTAGCTCAGGGAACTGACAGGATGTTCTGTAGGTGAGAATGAAATTCCAGGATGGTGTGTTCCCTCCTGCATGCTGGCATCTGTGTCATCTCAGGTCGAGTGCTCAGCATTCCTCAGGAGGGTGAACAGTGAAGGTCGTGGTCCATGTGGGTAACAATGAGATGGGCTGGTAGAGTAACGAGGTTCTGTAAAGGGAGTTCAGGGAGTGAGGTGCTAATTGAAAGGGCAGCTCCTCCAGGCCTGTGATCTCAGGACTGCCATCTGTGTGATGTGGCAGGGATCAGAAGATTATACAGTTTAACACGTGTCTAAAGAGTTGGTGCAGGAGGGAGGGTATAAGATTTTTGGATCATTCGAGCTGGTGAGGATTGCTGTGTACAGAGGAATGTGAGTGTGTTGGTGGGGAGAGCACATCGTTGATGCAGTGTGACTGGGCACACAGGTCTCTCTCTCTCTCGCTGTCTCTCTCTCTCTTTTTCTCTGTCTCTCTCACACACACACAAACACATCAGTGGAGTGGGAGGGACGGGAGTGAGAAGGGAAAAGCGGAATGAGGAGGATGGAGTTAGGACTCCTTCACAAAGTCTCAGACTCACCTAACCTTCCCCCTCTGGAATTGGTCCCATTCCTTCCCCCAGGCTGGGGGTGAGCGTTAAGTTGCCTTGCCAACAAGAAAAGGAATTGTCCGATAACATCTGGTTAACACACTTTGATAATAAGTTTACTTTGAACTTGAACATTGAAATGTACTGTTTGTAAAACGTGTACTGATGAGAAATGGTCTCAGTGAAGGTCCGAGAGTGGAAAACGAACCGGTATTCAGCCCCACTGCTCCGTGCCAGACAAGAACCCCTATTAGAATCTATCCCATCTCTCTGTGCTTCTCCATACTCCCTCTAAAGTTTACTCTTTCTGTACCTGTCCCAGTGTCTTTTATCTTCCTTCTCAACCCCATTCCCTGCCTTATCCCCATGACCTTTGACACCTTTACTGATCAAGCACTGATCAGCCTCTGTTTTAAATAAACCCGATGACTTGGCCTCTGAGCCGTCCGTGGCAATGAATTCCACAGCTCCCTCATCTCTCCAAATGCATGCTGTCTGCGAGTAGACATTTTGACGCAGAAGGTTAAAAATGGCACCTGTCTACTCTCTCTATCCCTCTTGTAATCTGATCAAGCTCTTTCCGGTCACACTGAGCCTCCTCCACTCCAGGGAAAACAGCCGAGGTTTGTCCGAACTCTCCTTACACAGTAGCTCAGACAACATCCCGGTGACCCTCTTCGTTGCTGCCCTGAACACCAGCGGAGTAACAGGCTTTGAGTAGTACATGGTGGGTTGTTGATTAATAAAGGTGTCAAAGCTGACGTGGAGAAAGCAGCAGTATGGAGTTTAGAGGGAAATTCGAGTGGTGGAGAAGACTCAATGGACGGAATGAGTATTTCAGTTCCTACGACGAGCGGTATAGTGGTGAGATGGCGAAGCGATGCGGAGGAAGCTGCGGGTGCAGGTAAGAGTGAGTGTCCAGGTAGGAGATGGTGTTCAGCAGCTTTTCACTACGTCTTCCAAACCAACAACAACTAACACCGAGTGGATCGATCATAAGCGCTTTTATATTTACTGGCAGAAGGGACGATGAGCAATGCACAAGAGCTGGTAATAGCTTTGTCCGAAAACAAAACACAGACAGTGCGGTCACCCCGATGGACACAAGTTCACGGACAGGGTGCACTCCATTGTCTGCTGAATCACAGCTGCGAGTCTTCACTCAAGTGCTCATGTACCATGTTGCACGAACATTATTAGCAAAGCTCTCTGATACAACACAGGTTCCAGCTGGTTACAGGCCATTTTGGTGCGACAAGTGAAGTACATTTCCACAGTAGTGGAGAAGCATACCTGAACCCCTCGCCCCCTGTGAAAACCCTTCCAACCCTCACACCACTCCCCATTTCTGTTAACACCCTCTGTGAAAACCATTCCAACCCTCACACCACTCCCTATTTCTGTTAACACCCTCTGTGAAAACCCTTCCAACCCCTACACCACTCCCCATTTCTGTTAACACCCTCTGTGAAAACCCTTCCAACCCTCACACCACTCCCCATTTCTGTTAACACCCTCTGTGAAAACCCTTCCAACCCCTACACCACTCCCCATTTCCGTTAACACCCCCTGTGAAAACCCTTCCAACCCTCACACCACTCCCCATTTCTGTTAACACCCTCTGTGAAAACCCTTCCAACCCCTACACCACTCCCCATTTCTGTTAACACCCCCTGTGAAAACCCTTCCAACCCCTACACCACTCCCCATTTCTGTTAACACCCCCTGTGAAAACCCTTCCAACCCCTACACCACTCCCCATTTCTGTTAACACCCTCTGTGAAAACCATTCCAACCCTCACACCACTCCCTATTTCTGTTAACACCCTCTGTGAAAACCCTTCCAACCCCTACACCACTCCCCATTTCTGTTAACACCCTCTGTGAAAACCCTTCCAACCCTCACACCACTCCCCATTTCTGTTAACACCCTCTGTGAAAACCCTTCCATCCCCTACACCACTCCCCATTTCTGTTAACACACTCTGTGAAAACCCTTCCAACTCCTACACCACTCCCCATGTCTGTTAACACCCTCTGTGAAAACCCTTCCAACCCCTACACCACTCCCCATTTCTGTTAACACCCTCTGTGAAAACCCTTCCAACACTCACACCACTCCCCATTTCTGTTAACACCCTCTGTGAAAACCCTTCCAACCCCTACACCATTCCCCATTTCCGTTAACACCCTCTGTGAAAATGCTTCAAACCCCTACACCACTCCCCATTGCTGTTAACACCCTCTGTGAAAACCCTTCCAACCCCTACACCACTCCCCATTTCTGTTAACACCCTCTGTGAAAACCCTTCCAACTCGTACACCACTCCCCATTTCTGTTAACACCCTCTGTGAAAACCCTTCCAACCCTTACACCACTCCCCGTTTCTGTTAACACCCTCTGTGAAAACCCTTCCAACCCCTACACCACTCCCCATTTCTGTTGACACCCTCTGTGAAAACCCTTCCAACTCCTACACCACTCCCCATTTCTGTTAACACCCTCTGTGAAAACCCTTCCAACCCCTACACCACTCCCCATTTCTGTTTCCACCCTCTGTGAAAACCCTTCCAACCCCTACACCACTCCCCATTTCTGTTAACACCATCTGTGAAAACCCTTCCAACCCTCACAACACTCCCCATTTCTGTTAACACCCTCTGTGAAAAACCTTCCAACACTCACACCACTCCCCATTTCTGTTAACACCCTCTGTGAAAACCCTTCCAACCCTCACAACACTCCCCATTTCTGTTAACACCCTCTGTGAAAACCCTTCCAACACTCACACCACTCCCCATTTCTGTTAACACCCTCTGTGAAAACCCTTCCAACCCCTACACCATTCCCCATTTCCGTTAACACCCTCTGTGAAAACCCTTCCAACCCTCACAACACTCCCCATTTCTGTTAACACCCTCTGTGAAAACCCTTCCAACACTCACACCACTCCCCATTTCTGTTAACACCCTCTGTGAAAACCCTTCCAACCCTCACAACACTCCCCATTTCTGTTGACACCCCCTGTGAAAACCCTTCCAACCCTCACACCACTCCCCATTTCTGTTAACACCCTCTGTGAAAACCCTTCCAACCCCTACACCACTCCCCATTTCTGTTAACACCCTCTGTGAAAACCCTTCCAACCCTTACACCACTCCCCGTTTCTGTTAACACCCTCTGTGAAAACCCTTCCAACCCCTACACCACTCCCCATTTCTGTTGACACCCTCTGTGAAAACCCTTCCAACTCCTACACCACTCCCCATTTCTGTTAACACCCTCTGTGAAAACCCTTCCAACACTCACACCACTCCCCATTTCTGTTAACACCCTCTGTGAAAACCCTTCCAACCCCTACACCATTCCCCATTTCCGTTAACACCCTCTGTGAAAATGCTTCAAACCCCTACACCACTCCCCATTGCTGTTAACACCCTCTGTGAAAACCCTTCCAACCCCTACACCACTCCCCATTTCTGTTAACTCCCTCTGTGAAAACCCTTCCAACTCGTACAAAACTCCCCATTTCTGTTAACACCCTCTGTGAAAACCCTTCCAACCCTTACACCACTCCCCGTTTCTGTTAACACCCTCTGTGAAAACCCTTCCAACCCCTACACCATTCCCCATTTCCGTTAACACCCTCTGTGAAAATGCTTCAAACCCCTACACCACTCCCCATTTCTGTTAACACCCTCTGTGAAAACCGTTCCAACCCCGACACCACTCCCCATTTCTGTTAACACCTCTGATCCTTGCAGCCCTCACGATCTGTGAAAACCCTTCCAACCCTCACACCACTCCCCATTTCTGTTAACACCCTCTGTGAAAACCCTTCCAACCCCTACACCACTCCCCATTTCTGTTAACAACCTCTGTGAAAACCCTTCCAACCCTTACACCACTCCCCGTTTCTGTTAACACCCTCTGTGAAAACCCTTCCAACCCCTACACCACTCCCCATTTCTGTTGACACCCTCTGTGAAAACCCTTCCAACTCCTACACCACTCCCCATTTCTGTTAACACCCTCTGTGAAAACCCTTCCAACACTCACACCACTCCCCATTTCTGTTAACACCCTCTGTGAAAACCCTTCCAACCCCTACACCATTCCCCATTTCCGTTAACACCCTCTGTGAAAATGCTTCAAACCCCTACACCACTCCCCATTGCTGTTAACACCCTCTGTGAAAACCCTTCCAACCCCTACACCACTCCCCATTTCTGTTAACACCCCCTGTGAAAACCCTTCCAACCCCTACACCACTCCCCATTTCTGTTAACACCCTCTGAGAAAACCATTCCAACCCTCACACCACTCCCTATTTCTGTTAACACCCTCTGTGAAAACCCTTCCAACCCCTACACCACTCCCCATTTCCGTTAACACCCCCTGTGAAAACCCTTCCAACCCTCACACCACTCCCCATTTCTGTTAACACCCTCTGTGAAAACCCTTCCAACCCCTACACCACTCCCCATTTCTGTTAACACCCCCTGTGAAAACCCTTCCAACCCCTACACCACTCCCCATTTCTGTTAACACCCCCTGTGAAAACCCTTCCAACCCCTACACCACTCCCCATTTCTGTTAACACCCTCTGTGAAAACCATTCCAACCCTCACACCACTCCCTATTTCTGTTAACACCCTCTGTGAAAACCCTTCCAACCCCTACACCACTCCCCATTTCTGTTAACACCCTCTGTGAAAACCCTTCCAACCCTCACACCACTCCCCATTTCTGTTAACACCCTCTGTGAAAAACCTTCCATCCCCTACACCACTCCCCATTTCTGTTAACACACTCTGTGAAAACCCTTCCAACTCCTACACCACTCCCCATGTCTGTTAACACCCTCTGTGAAAACCCTTCCAACCCCTACACCACTCCCCATTTCTGTTAACACCCTCTGTGAAAACCCTTCCAACACTCACACCACTCCCCATTTCTGTTAACACCCTCTGTGAAAACCCTTCCAACCCCTACACCATTCCCCATTTCCGTTAACACCCTCTGTGAAAATGCTTCAAACCCCTACACCACTCCCCATTGCTGTTAACACCCTCTGTGAAAACCCTTCCAACCCCTACACCACTCCCCATTTCTGTTAACACCCTCTGTGAAAACCCTTCCAACTCGTACACCACTCCCCATTTCTGTTAACACCCTCTGTGAAAACACTTCCAACCCTTACACCACTCCCCGTTTCTGTTAACACCCTCTGTGAAAACCCTTCCAACCCCTACACCACTCCCCATTTCTGTTGACACCCTCTGTGAAAACCCTTCCAACTCCTACACCACTCCCCATTTCTGTTAACACCCTCTGTGAAAACCCTTCCAACCCCTACACCACTCCCCATTTCTGTTTCCACCCTCTGTGAAAACCCTTCCAACCCCTACACCACTCCCCATTTCTGTTAACACCCTCTGTGAAAACCCTTCCAACCCTCACACCACTCCCCATTTCTGTTAACACCCTCTGTGAAAACCCTTCCATCCCCTACACCACTCCCCATTTCTGTTAACACACTCTGTGAAAACCCTTCCAACTCCTACACCACTCCCCATGTCTGTTAACACCCTCTGTGAAAACCCTTCCAACCCCTACACCACTCCCCATTTCTGTTAACACCCTCTGTGAAAACCCTTCCAACACTCACACCACTCCCCATTTCTGTTAACACCCTCTGTGAAAACCCTTCCAACCCCTACACCATTCCCCATTTCCGTTAACACCCTCTGTGAAAATGCTTCAAACCCCTACACCACTCCCCATTGCTGTTAACACCCTCTGTGAAAACCCTTCCAACCCCTACACCACTCCCCATTTCTGTTAACACCCTCTGTGAAAACCCTTCCAACTCGTACACCACTCCCCATTTCTGTTAACACCCTCTGTGAAAACCCTTCCAACCCTTACACCACTCCCCGTTTCTGTTAACACCCTCTGTGAAAACCCTTCCAACCCCTACACCACTCCCCATTTCTGTTGACACCCTCTGTGAAAACCCTTCCAACTCCTACACCACTCCCCATTTCTGTTAACACCCTCTGTGAAAACCCTTCCAACCCCTACACCACTCCCCATTTCTGTTTCCACCCTCTGTGAAAACCCTTCCAACCCCTACACCACTCCCCATTTCTGTTAACACCATCTGTGAAAACCCTTCCAACCCTCACAACACTCCCCATTTCTGTTAACACCCTCTGTGAAAACCCTTCCAACACTCACACCACTCCCCATTTCTGTTAACACCCTCTGTGAAAACCCTTCCAACCCTCACAACACTCCCCATTTCTGTTAACACCCTCTGTGAAAACCCTTCCAACACTCACACCACTCCCCATTTCTGTTAACACCCTCTGTGAAAACCCTTCCAACCCCTACACCATTCCCCATTTCCGTTAACACCCTCTGTGAAAACCCTTCCAACCCCTACACCACTCCCCATTTCTGTTAACTCCCTCTGTGAAAACCCTTCCAACTCGTACAAAACTCCCCATTTCTGTTAACACCCTCTGTGAAAACCCTTCCAACCCTTACACCACTCCCCGTTTCTGTTAACACCCTCTGTGAAAACCCTTCCAACCCCTACACCATTCCCCATTTCCGTTAACACCCTCTGTGAAAATGCTTCAAACCCCTACACCACTCCCCATTTCTGTTAACACCCTCTGTGAAAACCGTTCCAACCCCGA
Source organism: Hemitrygon akajei (assembly GCF_048418815.1). Taxonomy (NCBI): domain Eukaryota; kingdom Metazoa; phylum Chordata; class Chondrichthyes; order Myliobatiformes; family Dasyatidae; genus Hemitrygon; species Hemitrygon akajei. Next base: position 3,627,073 of record NW_027331923.1, read on the forward strand.
CACCACTCCCCATTTCTGTTAACACCTCTGATCCTTGCAGCCCTCACGATCTGTGAAAACCCTTCCAACCCTCACACCACTCCCCATTTCTGTTAACACCCTCTGTGAAAACCCTTCCAACCCCTACACCACTCCCCATTTCTGTTAACAACCTCTGTGAAAACCCTTCCAACCCTTACACCACTCCCCGTTTCTGTTAACACCCTCTGTGAAAACCCTTCCAACCCCTACACCACTCCCCATTTCTGTTGACACCCTCTGTGAAAACCCTTCCAACTCCTACACCACTCCCCATTTCTGTTAACACCCTCTGTGAAAACCCTTCCAACACTCACACCACTCCCCATTTCTGTTAACACCCTCTGTGAAAACCCTTCCAACCCCTACACCATTCCCCATTTCCGTTAACACCCTCTGTGAAAATGCTTCAAACCCCTACACCACTGCCCATTGCTGTTAACACCCTCTGTGAAAACCCTTCCAACCCCTACACCACTCCCCATTTCTGTTAACACCCCCTGTGAAAACCCTTCCAACCCCTACACCACTCCCCATTTCTGTTAACACCCTCTGAGAAAACCATTCCAACCCTCACACCACTCCCTATTTCTGTTAACACCCTCTGTGAAAACCCTTCCAACCCCTACACCACTCCCCATTTCCGTTAACACCCCCTGTGAAAACCCTTCCAACCCTCACACCACTCCCCATTTCTGTTAACACCCTCTGTGAAAACCCTTCCAACCCCTACACCACTCCCCATTTCTGTTAACACCCCCTGTGAAAACCCTTCCAACCCCTACACCACTCCCCATTTCTGTTAACACCCCCTGTGAAAACCCTTCCAACCCCTACACCACTCCCCATTTCTGTTAACACCCTCTGTGAAAACCATTCCAACCCTCACACCACTCCCTATTTCTGTTAACACCCTCTGTGAAAACCCTTCCAACCCCTACACCACTCCCCATTTCTGTTAACACCCTCTGTGAAAACCCTTCCAACCCTCACACCACTCCCCATTTCTGTTAACACCCTCTGTGAAAAACCTTCCATCCCCTACACCACTCCCCATTTCTGTTAACACACTCTGTGAAAACCCTTCCAACTCCTACACCACTCCCCATGTCTGTTAACACCCTCTGTGAAAACCCTTCCATCCCCTACACCACTCCCCATTTCTGTTAACACCCTCTGTGAAAACCCTTCCAACACTCACACCACTCCCCATTTCTGTTAACACCCTCTGTGAAAACCCTTCCAACCCCTACACCATTCCCCATTTCCGTTAACACCCTCTGTGAAAATGCTTCAAACCCCTACACCACTCCCCATTGCTGTTAACACCCTCTGTGAAAACCCTTCCAACCCCTACACCACTCCCCATTTCTGTTAACACCCTCTGTGAAAACCCTTCCAACTCGTACACCACTCCCCATTTCTGTTAACACCCTCTGTGAAAACACTTCCAACCCTTACACCACTCCCCGTTTCTGTTAACACCCTCTGTGAAAACCCTTCCAACCCCTACACCACTCCCCATTTCTGTTGACACCCTCTGTGAAAACCCTTCCAACTCCTACACCACTCCCCATTTCTGTTAACACCCTCTGTGAAAACCCTTCCAACCCCTACACCACTCCCCATTTCTGTTTCCACCCTCTGTGAAAACCCTTCCAACCCCTACACCACTCCCCATTTCTGTTAACACCCTCTGTGAAAACCCTTCCAACCCTCACACCACTCCCCATTTCTGTTAACACCCTCTGTGAAAACCCTTCCATCCCCTACACCACTCCCCATTTCTGTTAACACACTCTGTGAAAACCCTTCCAACTCCTACACCACTCCCCATGTCTGTTAACACCCTCTGTGAAAACCCTTCCAACCCCTACACCACTCCCCATTTCTGTTAACACCCTCTGTGAAAACCCTTCCAACACTCACACCACTCCCCATTTCTGTTAACACCCTCTGTGAAAACCCTTCCAACCCCTACACCATTCCCCATTTCCGTTAACACCCTCTGTGAAAATGCTTCAAACCCCTACACCACTCCCCATTGCTGTTAACACCCTCTGTGAAAACCCTTCCAACCCCTACACCACTCTCCATTTCTGTTAACACCCTCTGTGAAAACCCTTCCAACTCGTACACCACTCCCCATTTCTGTTAACACCCTCTGTGAAAACCCTTCCAACCCTTACACCACTCCCCGTTTCTGTTAACACCCTCTGTGAAAACCCTTCCAACCCCTACACCACTCCCCATTTCTGTTGACACCCTCTGTGAAAACCCTTCCAACTCCTACACCACTCCCCATTTCTGTTAACACCCTCTGTGAAAACCCTTCCAACCCCTACACCACTCCCCATTTCTGTTTCCACCCTCTGTGAAAACCCTTCCAACCCCTACACCACTCCCCATTTCTGTTAACACCATCTGTGAAAACCCTTCCAACCCTCACAACACTCCCCATTTCTGTTAACACCCTCTGTGAAAACCCTTCCAACACTCACACCACTCCCCATTTCTGTTAACACCCTCTGTGAAAACCCTTCCAACCCTCACAACACTCCCCATTTCTGTTAACACCCTCTGTGAAAACCCTTCCAACACTCACACCACTCCCCATTTCTGTTAACACCCTCTGTGAAAACCCTTCCAACCCCTACACCATTCCCCATTTCCGTTAACACCCTCTGTGAAAACCCTTCCAACCCTCACAACACTCCCCATTTCTGTTAACACCCTCTGTGAAAACCCTTCCAACACTCACACCACTCCCCATTTCTGTTAACACCCTCTGTGAAAACCCTTCCAACCCTCACAACACTCCCCATTTCTGTTGACACCCCCTGTGAAAACCCTTCCAACCCTCACACCACTCCCCATTTCTGTTAACACCCTCTGTGAAAACCCTTCCAACCCCTACACCACTCCCCATTTCTGTTAACACCCTCTGTGAAAACCCTTCCAACCCTTACACCACTCCCCGTTTCTGTTAACACCCTCTGTGAAAACCCTTCCAACCCCTACACCACTCCCCATTTCTGTTGACACCCTCTGTGAAAACCCTTCCAACTCCTACACCACTCCCCATTTCTGTTAACACCCTCTGTGAAAACCCTTCCAACACTCACACCACTCCCCATTTCTGTTAACACCCTCTGTGAAAACCCTTCCAACCCCTACACCATTCCCCATTTCCGTTAACACCCTCTGTGAAAATGCTTCAAACCCCTACACCACTCCCCATTGCTGTTAACACCCTCTGTGAAAACCCTTCCAACCCCTACACCACTCCCCATTTCTGTTAACACCCTCTGTGAAAACCCTTCCAACTCGTACAAAACTCCCCATTTCTGTTAACACCCTCTGTGAAAACCCTTCCAACCCTTACACCACTCCCCGTTTCTGTTAACACCCTCTGTGAAAACCCTTCCAACCCCTACACCATTCCCCATTTCCGTTAACACCCTCTGTGAAAATGCTTCAAACCCCTACACCACTCCCCATTTCTGTTAACACCCTCTGTGAAAACCGTTCCAACCCCGACACCACTCCCCATTTCTGTTAACACCTCTGATCCTTGCAGCCCTCACGATCTGTGAAAACCCTTCCAACCCTCACACCACTCCCCATTTCTGTTAACACCCTCTGTGAAAACCCTTCCAACCCCTACACCACTCCCCATTTCTGTTAACAACCTCTGTGAAAACCCTTCCAACCCTTACACCACTCCCCGTTTCTGTTAACACCCTCTGTGAAAACCCTTCCAACCCCTACACCACTCCCCATTTCTGTTGACACCCTCTGTGAAAACCCTTCCAACTCCTACACCACTCCCCATTTCTGTTAACACCCTCTGTGAAAACCCTTCCAACACTCACACCACTCCCCATTTCTGTTAACACCCTCTGTGAAAACCCTTCCAACCCCTACACCATTCCCCATTTCCGTTAACACCCTCTGTGAAAATGCTTCAAACCCCTACACCACTCCCCATTGCTGTTAACACCCTCTGTGAAAACCCTTCCAACCCCTACACCACTCCCCATTTCTGTTAACACCCCCTGTGAAAACCCTTCCAACCCCTACACCACTCCCCATTTCTGTTAACACCCTCTGAGAAAACCATTCCAACCCTCACACCACTCCCTATTTCTGTTAACACCCTCTGTGAAAACCCTTCCAACCCCTACACCACTCCCCATTTCCGTTAACACCCCCTGTGAAAACCCTTCCAACCCTCACACCACTCCCCATTTCTGTTAACACCCTCTGTGAAAACCCTTCCAACCCCTACACCACTCCCCATTTCTGTTAACACCCCCTGTGAAAACCCTTCCAACCCCTACACCACTCCCCATTTCTGTTAACCCCCCCTGTGAAAACCCTTCCAACCCCTACACCACTCCCCATTTCTGTTAACACCCTCTGTGAAAACCATTCCAACCCTCACACCACTCCCTATTTCTGTTAACACCCTCTGTGAAAACCCTTCCAACCCCTACACCACTCCCCATTTCTGTTAACACCCTCTGTGAAAACCCTTCCAACCCTCACACCACTCCCCATTTCTGTTAACACCCTCTGTGAAAAACCTTCCATCCCCTACACCACTCCCCATTTCTGTTAACACACTCTGTGAAAACCCTTCCAACTCCTACACCACTCCCCATGTCTGTTAACACCCTCTGTGAAAACCCTTCCAACCCCTACACCACTCCCCATTTCTGTTAACACCCTCTGTGAAAACCCTTCCAACACTCACACCACTCCCCATTTCTGTTAACACCCTCTGTGAAAACCCTTCCAACCCCTACACCATTCCCCATTTCCGTTAACACCCTCTGTGAAAATGCTTCAAACCCCTACACCACTCCCCATTGCTGTTAACACCCTCTGTGAAAACCCTTCCAACCCCTACACCACTCCCCATTTCTGTTAACACCCTCTGTGAAAACCCTTCCAACTCGTACACCACTCCCCATTTCTGTTAACACCCTCTGTGAAAACACTTCCAACCCTTACACCACTCCCCGTTTCTGTTAACACCCTCTGTGAAAACCCTTCCAACCCCTACACCACTCCCCATTTCTGTTGACACCCTCTGTGAAAACCCTTCCAACTCCTACACCACTCCCCATTTCTGTTAACACCCTCTGTGAAAACCCTTCCAACCCCTACACCACTCCCCATTTCTGTTTCCACCCTCTGTGAAAACCCTTCCAACCCCTACACCACTCCCCATTTCTGTTAACACCATCTGTGAAAACCCTTCCAACCCTCACAACACTCCCCATTTCTGTTAACACCCTCTGTGAAAACCCTTCCAACACTCACACCACTCCCCATTTCTGTTAACACCCTCTGTGAAAACCCTTCCAACCCCTACACCATTCCCCATTTCCGTTAACACCCTCTGTGAAAATGCTTCAAACCCCTACACCACTCCCCATTGCTGTTAACACCCTCTGTGAAAACCCTTCCAACCCCTACACCACTCCCCATTTCTGTTAACACCCTCTGTGAAAACCCTTCCAACTCGTACACCACTCCCCATTTCTGTTAACACCCTCTGTGAAAACCCTTCCAACCCTTACACCACTCCCGTTTCTGTTAACACCCTCTGTGAAAAACCTTCCAACCCCTACACCACTCCCCATTTCTGTTGACACCCCCTGTGAAAACCCTTCCAACCCTCACACCACTCCCCATTTCTGTTAACACCCTCTGTGAAAACCCTTCCAACCCCTACACCACTCCCCATTTCTGTTAACACCCTCTGTGAAAACCCTTCCAACCCTTACACCACTCCCCGTTTCTGTTAACACCCTCTGTGAAAACCCTTCCAACCCCTACACCACTCCCCATTTCTGTTGACACCCTCTGTGAAAACCCTTCCAACTCCTACACCACTCCCCATTTCTGTTAACACCCTCTGTGAAAACCCTTCCAACACTCACACCACTCCCCATTTCTGTTAACACCCTCTGTGAAAACCCTTCCAACCCCTACACCATTCCCCATTTCCGTTAACACCCTCTGTGAAAATGCTTCAAACCCCTACACCACTCCCCATTGCTGTTAACACCCTCTGTGAAAACCCTTCCAACCCCTACACCACTCCCCATTTCTGTTAACACCCTCTGTGAAAACCCTTCCAACTCGTACACCACTCCCCATTTCTGTTAACACCCTCTGTGAAAACCCTTCCAACCCTTACACCACTCCCCGTTTCTGTTAACACCCTCTGTGAAAACCCTTCCAACCCCTACACCATTCCCCATTTCCGTTAACACCCTCTGTGAAAATGCTTCAAACCCCTACACCACTCCCCATTTCTGTTAACACCCTCTGTGAAAACCGTTCCAACCCCGACACCACTCCCCATTTCTGTTAACACCTCCGATCCTTGCAGCCCTCACGATCTGTGAAAACCCTTCCAACCCTCACACCACTCCCCATTTCTGTTAACACCCTCTGTGAAAACCCTTCCAACCCCTACACCACTCCCCATTTCTGTTAACACCCTCTGTGAAAACCCTTCCAACCCTTACACCACTCCCCGTTTCTGTTAACACCCTCTGTGAAAACCCTTCCAACCCCTACACCACTCCCCATTTCTGTTGACACCCTCTGTGAAAACCCTTCCAACTCCTACACCACTCCCCATTTCTGTTAACACCCTCTGTGAAATCCCTTCCAACACTCACACCACTCCCCATTTCTGTTAACACCCTCTGTGAAAACCCTTCCAACCCCTACACCATTCCCCATTTCCGTTAACACCCTCTGTGAAAATGCTTCAAACCCCTACACCACTCCCCATTGCTGTTAACACCCTCTGTGAAAACCCTTCCAACCCCTACACCACTCCCCATTTCTGTTAACACCCCCTGTGAAAACCCTTCCAACCCCTACACCACTCCCCATTTCTGTTAACACCCTCTGAGAAAACCATTCCAACCCTCACACCACTCCCTATTTCTGTTAACACCCTCTGTGAAAACCCTTCCAACCCCTACACCACTCCCCATTTCTGTTAACACCCTCTGTGAAAACCCTTCCAACCCTCACACCACTCCCCATTTCTGTTAACACCCTCTGTGAAAACCCTTCCATCCCCTACACCACTCCCCATTTCTGTTAACACACTCTGTGAAAACCCTTCCAACTCCTACACCACTCCGCATGTCTGTTAACACCCTCTGTGAAAACCCTTCCAACCCCTACACCACTCCCCATTTCTGTTAACACCCTCTGTGAAAACCCTTCCAACACTCACACCACTCCCCATTTCTGTTAACACCCTCTGTGAAAACCCTTCCAACCCCTACACCATTCCCCATTTCCGTTAACACCCTCTGTGAAAATGCTTCAAACCCCTACACCACTCCCCATTGCTGTTAACACCCTCTGTGAAAACCCTTCCAACCCCTACACCACTCCCCATTTCTGTTAACACCCTCTGTGAAAACCCTTCCAACTCGTACACCACTCCCCATTTCTGTTAACACCCTCTGTGAAAACCCTTCCAACCCTTACACCACTCCCCGTTTCTGTTAACACCCTCTGTGAAAACCCTTCCAACCCCTACACCACTCCCCATTTCTGTTGACACCCTCTGTGAAAACCCTTCCAACTCCTACACCACTCCCCATTTCTGTTAACACCCTCTGTGAAAACCCTTCCAACCCCTACACCACTCCCCATTTCTGTTACCACCCTCTGTGAAAACCCTTCCAACCCCTACACCACTCCCCATTGCTGTTAACACCCTCTGTGAAAACCCTTCCAACCGCTACACCACTCCCCATTTCTGTTAACACCCTCTGTGAAAACCGTTCCAACCCCGACACCACTCCCCATTTCTGTTAACACCTCCGATCCTTGCAGCCCTCACGATCTGTGAAAACCCTTCCAACCCTCACACCACTCCCCATTTCTGTTAACACCCTCTGTGAAAACCCTTCCATCCCCTACACCACTCCCCATTTCTGTTAACACACTCTGTGAAAACCCTTCCAACTCCTACACCACTCCCCATGTCTGTTAACACCCTCTGTGAAAACCCTTCCAACCCCTACACCACTCCCCATTTCTGTTAACACCCTCTGTGAAAACCCTTCCAACACTCACACCACTCCCCATTTCTGTTAACACCCTCTGTGAAAACCCTTCCAACCCCTACACCATTCCCCATTTCCGTTAACACCCTCTGTGAAAATGCTTCAAACCCCTACACCACTCCCCATTGCTGTTAACACCCTCTGTGAAAACCCTTCCAACCCCTACACCACTCCCCATTTCTGTTAACACCCTGTGAAAACCCTTCCAACTCGTACACCACTCCCCATTTCTGTTAACACCCTCTGTGAAAACCCTTCCAACCCTTACACCACTCCCCGTTTCTGTTAACACCCTCTGTGAAAACCCTTCCAACCCCTACACCACTCCCCATTTCTGTTGACACCCTCTGTGAAAACCCTTCCAACTCCTACACCACTCCCCATTTCTGTTAACACCCTCTGTGAAAACCCTTCCAACCCCGACACCACTCCCCATTTCTGTTAACACCTCCGATCCTTGCAGCCCTCACGATCTGTGAAAACCCTTCCAACCCTCACACCACTCCCCATTTCTGTTAACACCCTCTGTGAAAACCCTTCCAACCCCTACACCACTCCCCATTTCTGTTAACACCCTCTGTGAAAACCCTTCCAACCCATACACCACTCCCCGTTACTGTTAACACCCTCTGTGAAAACCCTTCCAACCCCTACACCACTCCCCATTTCTGTTGACACCCTCTGTGAAAACCCTTCCAACTCCTACACCACTCCCCATTTCTGTTAACACCCTCTGTGAAAACCCTTCCAACACTCACACCACTCCCCATTTCTGTTAACACCCTCTGTGAAAACCCTTCCAACCCCTACACCATTCCCCATTTCCGTTAACACCCTCTGTGAAAATGCTTCAAACCCCTAAACCACTCCCCATTGCTGTTAACACCCTCTGTGAAAACCCTTCCAACCCCTACACCACTCCCCATTTCTGTTAACACCCTCTGTGAAAACCCTTCCAACTCGTACACCACTCCCCATTTCTGTTAACACCCTCTGTGAAAACCCTTCCAACCCTTACACCAGTCCCCGTTTCTGTTAACACCCTCTGTGAAAACCCTTCCAACCCCTACACCACTCCCCATTTCTGTTGACACCCTCTGTGAAAACCCTTCCAACTCCTACACCACTCCCCATTTCTGTTAACACCCTCTGTGAAAACCGTTCCAACCCCGACACCACTCCCCATTTCTGTTAACACCTCCGATCCTTGCAGCCCTCACGATCTGTGAAAACCCTTCCAACCCTCACACCACTCCCCATTTCTGTTAACACCCTCTGTGAAAACCCTTCCATCCCCTACACCACTCCCCATTTCTGTTAACACACTCTGTGAAAACCCTTCCAACTCCTACACCACTCCCCATGTCTGTTAACACCCTCTGTGAAAACCCTTCCAACCCCTACACCACTCCCCATTTCTGTTAACACCCTCTGTGAAAACCCTTCCAACACTCACACCACTCCCCATTTCTGTTAACACCCTCTGTGAAAACCCTTCCAACCCCTACACCATTCCCCATTTCCGTTAACACCCTCTGTGAAAATGCTTCAAACCCCTACACCACTCCCCATTGCTGTTAACACCCTCTGTGAAAACCCTTCCAACCCCTACACCACTCCCCATTTCTGTTAACACCCTCTGTGAAAACCCTTCCAACTCGTACACCACTCCCCATTTCTGTTAACACCCTCTGTGAAAACCCTTCCAACCCTTACACCACTCCCCGTTTCTGTTAACACCCTCTGTGAAAACCCTTCCAACCCCTACACCACTCCCCATTTCTGTTGACACCCTCTGTGAAAACCCTTCCAACTCCTACACCACTCCCCATTTCTGTTACCACCCTCTGTGAAAACCCTTCCAACCCCTACACCACTCCCCATTGCTGTTAACACCCTCTGTGAAAACCGTTCCAACCCCGACACCACTCCCCATTTCTGTTAACACCTCCGATCCTTGCAGCCCTCACGATCTGTGAAAACCCTTCCAACCCTCACACCACTCCCCATTTCTGTTAACACCCTCTGTGAAAACCCTTCCATCCCCTACACCACTCCCCATTTCTGTTAACACACTCTGTGAAAACCCTTCCAACTCCTACACCACTCCCCATGTCTGTTAACACCCTCTGTGAAAACCCTTCCAACCCCTACACCACTCCCCATTTCTGTTAACACCCTCTGTGAAAACCCTTCCAACTCGTACACCACTCCCCATTTCTGTTAACACCCTCTGTGAAAACCCTTCCAACCCCTACACCATTCCCCATTTCCGTTAACACCCTCTGTGAAAATGCTTCAAACCCCTACACCACTCCCCATTGCTGTTAACACCCTCTGTGAAAACCCTTCCAACCCCTACACCACTCCCCATTTCTGTTAACACCCTCTGTGAAAACCCTTCCAACTCGTACACCACTCCCCATTTCTGTTAACACCCTCTGTGAAAACCCTTCCAACCCTTACACCACTCCCCGTTTCTGTTAACACCCTCTGTGAAAACCCTTCCAACCCCTACACCACTCCCCATTTCTGTTAACACCCTCTGTGAAAACCCTTCCAACCCCTACACCACTCCCCATTTCTGTTACCACCCTCTGTGAAAACCCTTCCAACCCCTACACCACTCCCCATTGCTGTTAACACCCTCTGTGAAAACCCTTCCAACCGCTACACCACTCCCCATTTCTGTTAACACCCTCTGTGAAAACCGTTCCAACCCCGACACCACTCCCCATTTCTGTTAACACCTCCGATCCTTGCAGCCCTCACGATCTGTGAAAACCCTTCCAACCCTCACACCACTCCCCATTTCTGTTAACACCCTCTGTGAAAACCCTTCCATCCCCTACACCACTCCCCATTTCTGTTAACACACTCTGTGAAAACCCTTCCAACTCCTACACCACTCCCCATGTCTGTTAACACCCTCTGTGAAAACCCTTCCAACCCCTACACCACTCCCCATTTCTGTTAACACCCTCTGTGAAAACCCTTCCAACACTCACACCACTCCCCATTTCTGTTAACACCCTCTGTGAAAACCCTTCCAACCCCTACACCATTCCCCATTTCCGTTAACACCCTCTGTGAAAATGCTTCAAACCCCTACACCACTCCCCATTGCTGTTAACACCCTCTGTGAAAACCCTTCCAACCCCTACACCACTCCCCATTTCTGTTAACACCCTGTGAAAACCCTTCCAACTCGTACACCACTCCCCATTTCTGTTAACACCCTCTGTGAAAACCCTTCCAACCCTTACACCACTCCCCGTTTCTGTTAACACCCTCTGTGAAAACCCTTCCAACCCCTACACCACTCCCCATTTCTGTTGACACCCTCTGTGAAAACCCTTCCAACTCCTACACCACTCCCCATTTCTGTTAACACCCTCTGTGAAAACCCTTCCAACCCCGACACCACTCCCCATTTCTGTTAACACCTCCGATCCTTGCAGCCCTCACGATCTGTGAAAACCCTTCCAACCCTCACACCACTCCCCATTTCTGTTAACACCCTCTGTGAAAACCCTTCCAACCCCTACACCACTCCCCATTTCTGTTAACACCCTCTGTGAAAACCCTTCCAACCCATACACCACTCCCCGTTACTGTTAACACCCTCTGTGAAAACCCTTCCAACCCCTACACCACTCCCCATTTCTGTTGACACCCTCTGTGAAAACCCTTCCAACTCCTACACCACTCCCCATTTCTGTTAACACCCTCTGTGAAAACCCTTCCAACACTCACACCACTCCCCATTTCTGTTAACACCCTCTGTGAAAACCCTTCCAACCCCTACACCATTCCCCATTTCCGTTAACACCCTCTGTGAAAATGCTTCAAACCCCTAAACCACTCCCCATTGCTGTTAACACCCTCTGTGAAAACCCTTCCAACCCCTACACCACTCCCCATTTCTGTTAACACCCTCTGTGAAAACCCTTCCAACTCGTACACCACTCCCCATTTCTGTTAACACCCTCTGTGAAAACCCTTCCAACCCTTACACCAGTCCCCGTTTCTGTTAACACCCTCTGTGAAAACCCTTCCAACCCCTACACCACTCCCCATTTCTGTTGACACCCTCTGTGAAAACCCTTCCAACTCCTACACCACTCCCCATTTCTGTTAACACCCTCTGTGAAAACCGTTCCAACCCCGACACCACTCCCCATTTCTGTTAACACCTCCGATCCTTGCAGCCCTCACGATCTGTGAAAACCCTTCCAACCCTCACACCACTCCCCATTTCTGTTAACACCCTCTGTGAAAACCCTTCCATCCCCTACACCACTCCCCATTTCTGTTAACACACTCTGTGAAAACCCTTCCAACTCCTACACCACTCCCCATGTCTGTTAACACCCTCTGTGAAAACCCTTCCAACCCCTACACCACTCCCCATTTCTGTTAACACCCTCTGTGAAAACCCTTCCAACACTCACACCACTCCCCATTTCTGTTAACACCCTCTGTGAAAACCCTTCCAACCCCTACACCATTCCCCATTTCCGTTAACACCCTCTGTGAAAATGCTTCAAACCCCTACACCACTCCCCATTGCTGTTAACACCCTCTGTGAAAACCCTTCCAACCCCTACACCACTCCCCATTTCTGTTAACACCCTCTGTGAAAACCCTTCCAACTCGTACACCACTCCCCATTTCTGTTAACACCCTCTGTGAAAACCCTTCCAACCCTTACACCACTCCCCGTTTCTGTTAACACCCTCTGTGAAAACCCTTCCAACCCCTACACCACTCCCCATTTCTGTTGACACCCCCTATGAAAACCCTTCCAACCCTCACACCACTCCCCATTTCTGTTAACTCCCTCTGTGAAAACCCTTCCAACCCCTACACCACTCCCCATTTCTGTTAACACCCTCTGTGAAAACCCTTCCAACCGTTACACCACTCCCCGTTTCTGTTAACACCCTCTGTGAAAACCCTTCCAACCCCTACACCACTCCCCATTTCTGTTAACACCCCCTGTGAAAACCCTTCCAACCCCTACACCACTCCCCATTTCTGTTAACACCCTCTGAGAAAACCATTCCAACCCTCACACCACTCCCTATTTCTGTTAACACCCTCTGTGAAAACCCTTCCAACCCCTACACCACTCCCCATTTCTGTTAACACCCTCTGTGAAAACCCTTCCAACCCTCACACCACTCCCCATTTCTGTTAACACCCTCTGTGAAAACCCTTCCATCCCCTACACCACTCCCCATTTCTGTTAACACACTCTGTGAAAACCCTTCCAACTCCTACACCACTCCCCATGTCTGTTAACACCCTCTGTGAAAACCCTTCCAACCCCTACACCACTCCCCATTTCTGTTAACACCCTCTGTGAAAACCCTTCCAACACTCACACCACTCCCCATTTCTGTTAACACCCTCTGTGAAAACCCTTCCAACCCCTACACCATTCCCCATTTCCGTTAACACCCTCTGTGAAAATGCTTTAAACCCCTACACCACTCCCCATTGCTGTTAACACCCTCTGTGAAAACCCTTCCAACCCCTACACCACTCCCCATTTCTGTTAACACCCTCTGTGAAAACCCTTCCAACTCGTACACCACTCCCCATTTCTGTTAACACCCTCTGTGAAAACCCTTCCAGCCCTTACACCACTCCCCGTTTCTGTTAACACCCTCTGTGAAAACCCTTCCAACCCCTACACCACTCCCCATTTCTGTTGACACCCTCTGTGAAAACCCTTCCAACTCCTACACCACTCCCCATTTCTGTTAACACCCTCTGTGAAAACCCTTCCAACCCCTACACCACTCCCCATTTCTGTTACCACCCTCTGTGAAAACCCTTCCAACCCCTACACCACTCCCCATTGCTGTTAACACCCTCTGTGAAAACCCTTCCAACCGCTACACCACTCCCCATTTCTGTTAACACCCTCTGTGAAAACCGTTCCAACCCCGACACCACTCCCCATTTCTGTTAACAGCTCCGATCCTTGCAGCCCTCACGATCTGTGAAAACCCTTCCAACGCTCACACCACTCCCCATTTCTGTTAACACCCTCTGTGAAAACCCTTCCATCCCCTACACCACTCCCCATTTCTGTTAACACACTCTGTGAAAACCATTCCAACTCCTCCACCACTCCCCAAGTCTGTTAACACCCTCTGTGAAAACCCTTCCAACCCCTACACCACTCCCCATTTCTGTTAACACCCTCTGTGAAAAGCCTTCCAACACTCACACCACTCCCCATTTCTGTTAACACCCTCTGTGAAAACCCTTCCAACCCCTACACCATTCCCCATTTCCGTTAACACCCTCTGTGAAAATGCTTCAAACCCCTACACCACTCCCCATTGCTGTTAACACCCTCTGTGAAAACCCTTCCAACCCCTACACCACTCCCCATTTCTGTTAACACCCTCTGTGAAAACCCTTCCAACTCGTACACCACTCCCCATTTCTGTTAACACCCTCTGTGAAAACCCTTCCAACCCCTACACCACTCCCCATTTCTGTTGACACCCTCTGTGAAAACCCTTCCAACTCCTACACCACTCCCCATTTCTGTTAACACCCTCTGTGAAAACCGTTCCAACCCCGACACCACTCCCCATTTCTGTTAACACCTCCGATCCTTGCAGCCCTCACGATCTGTGAAAACCCTTCCAACCCTCACACCACTCCCCATTTCTGTTAACACCCTCTGTGAAAACCCTTCCAACCCCTACACCACTCCCCATTTCTGTTAACACCCTCTGTGAAAACCCTTCCAACCCTTACACCACTCCCCGTTTCTGTTAACACCCTCTGTGAAAACCCTTCCAACCCCTACACCACTCCCCATTTCTGTTGACACCCTCTGTGAAAACCCTTCCAACTCCTACACCACTCCCCATTTCTGTTAACACCCTCTGTGAAAACCCTTCCAACACTCACACCACTCCCCATTTCTGTTAACACCCTCTGTGAAAACCCTTCCAACCCCTACACCATTCCCCATTTCCGTTAACACCCTCTGTGAAAATGCTTCAAACCCCTACACCACTCCCCATTGCTGTTAACACCCTCTGTGAAAACCCTTCCAACCCCTACACCACTCCCCATTTCTGTTAACACCCTCTGTGAAAACCCTTCCAACTCGTACACCACTCCCCATTTCTGTTAACACCCTCTGTGAAAACCCTTCCAACCCCTACACCACTCCCCGTTTCTGTTAACACCCTCTGTGAAAACCCTTCCAACCCCTACACCACTCCCCATTTCTGTTGACACCCTCTGTGAAAACCCTTCCAACTCCTACACCACTCCCCATTTCTGTTAACACCCTCTGTGAAAACCGTTCCAACCCCGACACCACTCCCCATTTCTGTTAACACCTCCGATCCTTGCAGCCCTCACGATCTGTGAAAACCCTTCCAACCCTCACACCACTCCCCATTTCTGTTAACACCCTCTGTGAAAACCCTTCCATCCCCTACACCACTCCCCATTTCTGTTAACACACTCTGTGAAAACCCTTCCAACTCCTACACCACTCCCCATGTCTGTTAACACCCTCTGTGAAAACCCTTCCAACCCCTACACCACTCCCCATTTCTGTTAACACCCTCTGTGAAAACCCTTCCAACACTCACACCACTCCCCATTTCTGTTAACACCCTCTGTGAAAACCCTTTGAACCCCTACACCATTCCCCATTTCCGTTAACACCCTCTGTGAAAATGCTTCAAACCCCTACACCACTCCCCATTGCTGTTAACACCCTCTGTGAAAACCCTTCCAACCCCTACACCACTCCCCATTTCTGTTAACACCCTCTGTGAAAACCCTTCCAACTCGTACACCACTCCCCATTTCTGTTAACACCCTCTGTGAAAACCCTTCCAACCCTTACACCACTCCCCGTTTCTGTTAACACCCTCTGTGAAAACCCTTCCAACCCCTACACCACTCCCCATTTCTGTTGACACCCCCTGTGAAAACCCTTCCAACCCTCACACCACTCCCCATTTCTGTTAACACCCTCTGTGAAAACCCTTCCAACCCCTACACCACTCCCCATTTCTGTTAACACCCTCTGTGAAAACCCTTCCAACCCTTACACCACTCCCCGTTTCTGTTAACACCCTCTGTGACAACCCTTCCAACCCCTACACCACTCCCCATTTCTGTTGACACCCTCTGTGAAAACCCTTCCAACTCCTACACCACTCCCCATTTCTGTTAACACCCTCTGTGAAAACCGTTCCAACCCCGACACCACTCCCCATTTCTGTTAACACCTCCGATCCTTGCAGCCCTCACGATCTGTGAAAACCCTTCCAACCCTCACACCACTCCCCATTTCTGTTAACACCCTCTGTGAAAACCCTTCCATCCCCTACACCACTCCCCATTTCTGTTAACACACTCTGTGAAAACCCTTCCAACTCCTACACCACTCCCCATGTCTGTTAACACCCTCTGTGAAAACCCTTCCAACCCCTACACCACTCCCCATTGCTGTTAACACCCTCTGTGAAAACCCTTCCAACCCTTACACCACTCCCCATTTCTGTTAACACCCTCTGTGAAAACCCTTCCAACCCCTACACCACTCCCCATTTCTGTTAACACCCCCTGTGAAAACCCTTCCAACCCCTACACCACTCCCCATTTCTGTTAACACCCCCTGTGAAAACCCTTCCAACCCCTACACCACTCCCCATTTCTGTTAACACCCTCTGTGAAAACCATTCCAACCCTCACACCACTCCCTATTTCTGTTAACACCCTCTGTGAAAACCCTTCCAACCCCTACACCACTCCCCATTTCTGTTAACACCCTCTGTGAAAACCCTTCCAACCCTCACACCACTCCCCATTTCTGTTAACACCCTCTGTGAAAACCCTTCCAACCCCTACACCACTCCCCATTTCTGTTAACACCCTCTGTGAAAACCCTTCCATCCCCTACACCACTCCCCATTTCTGTTAACACACTCTGTGAAAACCCTTCCAACCGCTACACCACTCCCCATTTCTGTTAACACCCTCTGTGAAAACCCTTCCAACACTCACACCACTCCCCATTTCTGTTAACACCCTCTGTGAAAACCCTTCCAACCCCTACACCATTCCCCATTTCCGTTAACACCCTCTGTGAAAATGCTTCAAACCCCTACACCACTCCCCATTGCTGTTAACACCCTCTGTGAAAATGCTTCAAACCCCTACACCACTCCCCATTGCTGTTAACACCCTCTGTGAAAACCCTTCCAACCCCTACACCACTCCCCATTTCTGTTAACACCCTCTGTGAAAACCCTTCCAACTCGTACACCACTCCCCATTTCTGTTAACACCCTCTGTGAAAACCCTTCCAACCCTTACACCACTCCCCGTTTCTGTTAACACCCTCTGTGAAAACCCTTCCAACCCCTACACCACTCCCCATTTCTGTTGACACCCCCTGTGAAAACCCTTCCAACCCTCACACCACTCCCCATTTCTGTTAACACCCTCTGTGAAAACCCTTCCAACCCCTACACCACTCCCCATTTCTGTTAACACCATCTGTGAAAACCCTTCCAACCCTCACAACACTCCCCATTTCTGTTAACACCCTCTGTGAAAACCCTTCCAACCCTTACACCACTCCCCATTTCTGTTAACACCCTCTGTGAAAACCCTTCCAACCCCTACACCACTCCCCATTTCTGTTAACACCCCCTGTGAAAACCCTTCCAACCCCTACACCACTCCCCATTTCTGTTAACACCCCCTGTGAAAACCCTTCCAACCCCTACACCACTCCCCATTTCTGTTAACACCCTCTGAGAAAAACATTCCAACCCTCACACCACTCCCTATTTCTGTTAACACCCTCTGTGAAAACCCTTCCAACCCCTACACCACTCCCCATTTCTGTTAACACCCTCTGTGAAAACCCTTCCAACCCTCACACCACTCCCCATTTCTGTTAACACCCTCTGTGAAAACCCTTCCATCCCCTACACCACTCCCCATTTCTGTTAACACACTCTGTGAAAACCCTTCCAACCCCTACACCACTCCCCATTTCTGTTAACACCCTCTGTGAAAACCCTTCCAGCACTCACACCACTCCCCATTTCTGTTAACACCCTCTGTGAAAACCCTTCCAACCCCTACACCATTCCCCATTTCCGTTAACACCCTCTGTGAAAATGCTTCAAACCCCTACACCACTCCCCATTGCTGTTAACACCCTCTGTGAAAACCCTTCCAACCCCTACACCACTCCCCATTTCTGTTAACACCCTCTGTGAAAACCCTTCCAACTCGTACACCACTCCCCATTTCTGTTAACACCCTCTGTGAAAACCCTTCCAACCCTTACACCACTCCCCGTTTCTGTTAACACCCTCTGTGAAAACCCTTCCAACCCCTACACCACTCCCCATTTCTGTTGACACCCTCTGTGAAAACCCTTCCAACTCCTACACCACTCCCCATTTCTGTTAACACCCTCTGTGAAAACCCTTCCAACCCCTACACCACTCCCCATTTCTGTTACCACCCTCTGTGAAAACCCTTCCAACCCCTACACCACTCCCCATTGCTGTTAACACCCTCTGTGAAAACCCTTCCAACCGCTACACCACTCCCCATTTCTGTTAACACCCTCTGTGAAAACCGTTCCAACCCCGACACCACTCCCCATTTCTGTTAACACCTCCGATCCTTGCAGCCCTCACGATCTGTGAAAACCCTTCCAACCCTCACACCACTCCCCATTTCTGTTAACACCCTCTGTGAAAATGCTTCAAACCCCTACACCACTCCCCATTGCTGTTAACACCCTCTGTGAAAACCCTTCCAACCCCTACACCACTCCCCATTTCTGTTAACACCCTCTGTGAAAACCCTTCCAACTCGTACACCACTCCCCATTTCTGTTAACACCCTCTGTGAAAACCCTTCCAACCCTTACACCACTCCCCGTTTCTGTTAACACCCTCTGTGAAAACCCTTCCAACCCCTACACCACTCCCCATTTCTGTTGACACCCTCTGTGAAAACCCTTCCAACTCCTACACCACTCCCCATTTCTGTTAACACCCTCTGTGAAAACCGTTCCAACCCCGACACCACTCCCCATTTCTGTTAACACCTCCGATCCTTGCAGCCCTCACGATCTGTGAAAACCCTTCCAACCCTCACACCACTCCCCATTTCTGTTAACACCCTCTGTGAAAACCCTTCCAACCCCTACACCACTCCCCATTTCTGTTAACACCCTCTGTGAAAACCCTTCCAACCCTTACACCACTCCCCGTTTCTGTTAACACCCTCTGTGAAAACCCTTCCAACCCCTACACCACTCCCCATTTCTGTTGACACCCTCTGTGAAAACCCTTCCAACTCCTACACCACTCCCCATTTCTGTTAACACCCTCTGTGAAAACCCTTCCAACACTCACACCACTCCCCATTTCTGTTAACACCCTCTGTGAAAACCCTTCCAACCCCTACACCATTCCCCATTTCCGTTAACACCCTCTGTGAAAATGCTTCAAACCCCTACACCACTCCCCATTGCTGTTAACACCCTCTGTGAAAACCCTTCCAACCCCTACACCACTCCCCATTTCTGTTAACACCCTCTGTGAAAACCCTTCCAACTCGTACACCACTCCCCATTTCTGTTAACACCCTCTGTGAAAACCCTTCCAACCCCTACACCACTCCCCGTTTCTGTTAACACCCTCTGTGAAAACCCTTCCAACCCCTACACCACTCCCCATTTCTGTTGACACCCTCTGTGAAAACCCTTCCAACTCCTACACCACTCCCCATTTCTGTTAACACCCTCTGTGAAAACCGTTCCAACCCCGACACCACTCCCCATTTCTGTTAACACCTCCGATCCTTGCAGCCCTCACGATCTGTGAAAACCCTTCCAACCCTCACACCACTCCCCATTTCTGTTAACACCCTCTGTGAAAACCCTTCCATCCCCTACACCACTCCCCATTTCTGTTAACACACTCTGTGAAAACCCTTCCAACTCCTACACCACTCCCCATGTCTGTTAACACCCTCTGTGAAAACCCTTCCAACCCCTACACCACTCCCCATTTCTGTTAACACCCTCTGTGAAAACCCTTCCAACACTCACACCACTCCCCATTTCTGTTAACACCCTCTGTGAAAACCCTTTGAACCCCTACACCATTCCCCATTTCCGTTAACACCCTCTGTGAAAATGCTTCAAACCCCTACACCACTCCCCATTGCTGTTAACACCCTCTGTGAAAACCCTTCCAACCCCTACACCACTCCCCATTTCTGTTAACACCCTCTGTGAAAACCCTTCCAACTCGTACACCACTCCCCATTTCTGTTAACACCCTCTGTGAAAACCCTTCCAACCCTTACACCACTCCCCGTTTCTGTTAACACCCTCTGTGAAAACCCTTCCAACCCCTACACCACTCCCCATTTCTGTTGACACCCCCTGTGAAAACCCTTCCAACCCTCACACCACTCCCCATTTCTGTTAACACCCTCTGTGAAAACCCTTCCAACCCCTACACCACTCCCCATTTCTGTTAACACCCTCTGTGAAAACCCTTCCAACTCCTACACCACTCCCCATTTCTGTTAACACCCTCTGTGAAAACCGTTCCAAACCCGACACCACTCCCCATTTCTGTTAACACCTCCGATCCTTGCAGCCCTCACGATCTGTGAAAACCCTTCCAACCCTCACACCACTCCCCATTTCTGTTAACACCCTCTGTGAAAACCCTTCCATCCCCTACACCACTCCCCATTTCTGTTAACACACTCTGTGAAAACCCTTCCAGCTCCTACACCACTCCCCATGTCTGTTAACACCCTCTGTGAAAACCCTTCCAACCCCTACACCACTCCCCATTGCTGTTAACACCCTCTGTGAAAACCCTTCCAACCCTTACACCACTCCCCATTTCTGTTAACACCCTCTGTGAAAACCCTTCCAACCCCTACACCACTCCCCATTTCTGTTAACACCCCCTGTGAAAACCATTCCAACCCCTACACCACTCCCCATTTCTGTTAACACCCCCTGTGAAAACCCTTCCAACCCCTACACCACTCCCCATTTCTGTTAACACCCTCTGTGAAAACCATTCCAACCCTCACACCACTCCCTATTTCTGTTAACACCCTCTGTGAAAACCCTTCCAACCCCTACACCACTCCCCATTTCTGTTAACACCCTCTGTGAAAACCCTTCCAACCCTCACACCACTCCCCATTTCTGTTAACACCCTCTGTGAAAACCCTTCCAACCCCTACACCACTCCCCATTTCTGTTAACACCCTCTGTGAAAACCCTTCCATCCCCTACACCACTCCCCATTTCTGTTAACACACTCTGTGAAAACCCTTCCAACTCCTACACCACTCCCCATGTCTGTTAACACCCTCTGTGAAAACCCTTCCAACCGCTACACCACTCCCCATTTCTGTTAACACCCTCTGTGAAAACCCTTCCAACACTCACACCACTCCCCATTTCTGTTAACACCCTCTGTGAAAACCCTTCCAACCCCTACACCATTCCCCATTTCCGTTAACACCCTCTGTGAAAATGCTTCAAACCCCTACACCACTCCCCATTGCTGTTAACACCCTCTGTGAAAATGCTTCAAACCCCTACACCACTCCCCATTGCTGTTAACACCCTCTGTGAAAACCCTTCCAACCACTACACCACTCCCCATTTCTGTTAACACCCTCTGTGAAAACCCTTCCAACTCGTACACCACTCCCCATTTCTGTTAACACCCTCTGTGAAAACCCTTCCAACCCTTACACCACTCCCCGTTTCTGTTAACACCCTCTGTGAAAACCCTTCCAACCCCTACACCACTCCCCATTTCTGTTGACACCCCCTGTGAAAACCCTTCCAACCCTCACACCACTCCCCATTTCTGTTAACACCCTCTGTGAAAACCCTTCCAACCCCTACACCACTCCCCATTTCTGTTAACACCATCTGTGAAAACCCTTCCAACCCTCACAACACTCCCCATTTCTGTTAACACCCTCTGTGAAAACCCTTCCAACCCTTACACCACTCCCCATTTCTGTTAACACCCTCTGTGAAAACCCTTCCAACCCCTACACCACTCCCCATTTCTGTTAACACCCTCTGTGAAAACCCTTCCAACACTCACACCACTCCCCATTTCTGTTAACACCCTCTGTGAAAACCCTTCCAACCCCTACACCATTCCCCATTTCCGTTAACACCCTCTGTGAAAATGCTTCAAACCCCTACACCACTCCCCATTGCTGTTAACACCCTCTGTGAAAACCCTTCCAACCCCTACACCACTCCCCATTTCTGTTAACACCCTCTGTGAAAACCCTTCCAACTCGTACACCACTCCCCATTTCTGTTAACACCCTCTGTGAAAACCCTTCCAACCCTTACACCACTCCCCGTTTCTGTTAACACCCTCTGTGAAAACCCTTCCAACCCCTACACCACTCCCCATTTCTGTTGACACCCTCTGTGAAAACCCTTCCAACTCCTACACCACTCCCCATTTCTGTTAACACCCTCTGTGAAAACCCTTCCAACCCCTACACCACTCCCCATTTCTGTTACCACCCTCTGTGAAAACCCTTCCAACCCCTACACCACTCCCCATTGCTGTTAACACCCTCTGTGAAAACCCTTCCAACCGCTACACCACTCCCCATTTCTGTTAACACCCTCTGTGAAAACCGTTCCAACCCCGACACCACTCCCCATTTCTGTTAACACCTCCGATCCTTGCAGCCCTCACGATCTGTGAAAACCCTTCCAACCCTCACACCACTCCCCATTTCTGTTAACACCCTCTGTGAAAATGCTTCAAACCCCTACACCACTCCCCATTGCTGTTAACACCCTCTGTGAAAACCCTTCCAACCCCTACACCACTCCCCATTTCTGTTAACACCCTCTGTGAAAACCCTTCCAACTCGTACACCACTCCCCATTTCTGTTAACACCCTCTGTGAAAACCCTTCCAACCCTTACACCACTCCCCGTTTCTGTTAACACCCTCTGTGAAAACCCTTACAACCCCTACACCACTCCCCATTTCTGTTGACACCCTCTGTGAAAACCCTTCCAACTCCTACACCACTCCCCATTTCTGTTAACACCCTCTGTGAAAACCGTTCCAACCCCGACACCACTCCCCATTTCTGTTAACACCTCCGATCCTTGCAGCCCTCACGATCTGTGAAAACCCTTCCAACCCTCACACCACTCCCCATTTCTGTTAACACCCTCTGTGAAAACCCTTCCAACCCCTACACCACTCCCCATTTCTGTTAACACCCTCTGTGAAAACCCTTCCAACCCTTACACCACTCCCCGTTTCTGTTAACACCCTCTGTGAAAACCCTTCCAACCCCTACACCACTCCCAATTTCTGTCGACACCCTCTGTGAAAACCCTTCCAACTCCTACACCACTCCCCATTTCTGTTAACACCCTCTGTGAAAACCCTTCCAACACTCACACCACTCCCCATTTCTGTTAACACCCTCTGTGAAAACCCTTCCAACCCCTACACCATTCCCCATTTCCGTTAACACCCTCTGTGAAAATGCTTCAAACCCCTACACCACTCCCCATTGCTGTTAACACCCTCTGTGAAAACCCTTCCAACCCCTACACCACTCCCCATTTCTGTTAACACCCTCTGTGAAAACCCTTCCAACTCGTACACCACTCCCCATTTCTGTTAACACCCTCTGTGAAAACCCTTCCAACCCCTACACCACTCCCCGTTTCTGTTAACACCCTCTGTGAAAACCCTTCCAACCCCTACACCACTCCCCATTTCTGTTGACACCCTCTGTGAAAACCCTTCCAACTCCTACACCACTCCCCATTTCTGTTAACACCCTCTGTGAAAACCGTTCCAACCCCGACACCACTCCCCATTTCTGTTAACACCTCCGATCCTTGCAGCCCTCACGATCTGTGAAAACCCTTCCAACCCTCACACCACTCCCCATTTCTGTTAACACCCTCTGTGAAAACCCTTCCATCCCCTACACCACTCCCCATTTCTGTTAACAAACTCTGTGAAAACCCTTCCAACTCCTACACCACTCCCCATGTCTGTTAACACCCTCTGTGAAAACCCTTCCAACACTCACACCACTCCCCATTTCTGTTAACACCCTCTGTGAAAACCCTTTGAACCCCTACACCATTCCCCATTTCCGTTAACACCCTCTGTGAAAATGCTTCAAACCCCTACACCACTCCCCATTGCTGTTAACACCCTCTGTGAAAACCCTTCCAACCCCTACACCACTCCCCATTTCTGTTAACACCCTCTGTGAAAACCCTTCCAACTCGTACACCACTCCCCATTTCTGTTAACACCCTCTGTGAAAACCCTTCCAACCCTTACACCACTCCCCGTTTCTGTTAACACCCTCTGTGAAAACCCTTCCAACCCCTACACCACTCCCCATTTCTGTTGACACCCCCTGTGAAAACCCTTCCAACCCTCACACCACTCCCCATTTCTGTTAACACCCTCTGTGAAAACCCTTCCAACCCCTACACCACTCCCCATTTCTGTTAACACCCTCTGTGAAAACCCTTCCAACCCTTACACCACTCCCCGTTTCTGTTAACACCCTCTGTGAAAACCCTTCCAACCCCTACACCACTCCCCATTTCTGTTGACACCCTCTGTGAAAACCCTTCCAACTCCTACACCACTCCCCATTTCTGTTAACACCCTCTGTGAAAACCGTTCCAACCCCGACACCACTCCCCATTTCTGTTAACACCTCCGATCCTTGCAGCCCTCACGATCTGTGAAAACCCTTCCAACCCTCACACCGCTCCCCATTTCTGTTAACACCCTCTGTGAAAACCCTTCCATCCCCTACACCACTCCCCATTTCTGTTAACACACTCTGTGAAAACCCTTCCAACTCCTACACCACTCCCCATGTCTGTTAACACCCTCTGTGAAAACCCTTCCAACCCCTACACCACTCCCCATTGCTGTTAACACCCTCTGTGAAAACCCTTCCAACCCTTACACCACTCCCCATTTCTGTTAACACCCTCTGTGAAAACCCTTCCAACCCCTACACCACTCCCCATTTCTGTTAACACCCCCTGTGAAAACCATTCCAACCCCTACACCACTCCCCATTTCTGTTAACACCCCCTGTGAAAACCCTTCCAACCCCTACACCACTCCCCATTTCTGTTAACACCCTCTGTGAAAACCATTCCAACCCTCACACCACTCCCTATTTCTGTTAACACCCTCTGTGAAAACCCTTCCAACCCCTACACCACTCCCCATTTCTGTTAACACCCTCTGTGAAAACCCTTCCAACCCTCACACCACTCCCCATTTCTGTTAACACCCTCTGTGAAAACCCTTCCAACCCCTACACCACTCCCCATTTCTGTTAACACCCTCTGTGAAAACCCTTCCATCCCCTACACCACTCCCCATTTCTGTTAACACACTCTGTGAAAACCCTTCCAACTCCTACACCACTCCCCATGTCTGTTAACACCCTCTGTGAAAACCCTTCCAACCGCTACACCACTCCCCATTTCTGTTAACACCCTCTGTGAAAACCCTTCCAACACTCACACCACTCCCCATTTCTGTTAACACCCTCTGTGAAAACCCTTCCAACCCCTACACCATTCCCCATTTCCGTTAACACCCTCTGTGAAAATGCTTCAAACCCCTACACCACTCCGCATTGCTGTTAACACCCTCTGTGAAAATGCTTCAAACCCCTACACCACTCCCCATTGCTGTTAACACCCTCTGTGAAAACCCTTCCAACCCCTACACCACTCCCCATTTCTGTTAACACCCTCTGTGAAAACCCTTCCAACTCGTACACCACTCCCCATTTCTGTTAACACCCTCTGTGAAAAACCTTCCAACCCTTACACCACTCCCCGTTTCTGTTAACACCCTCTGTGAAAACCCTTCCAACCCCTACACCACTCCCCATTTCTGTTGACACCCCCTGTGAAAACCCTTCCAACCCTCACACCACTCCCCATTTCTGTTAACACCCTCTGTGAAAACCCTTCCAACCCCTACACCACTCCCCATTTCTGTTAACACCATCTGTGAAAACCCTTCCAACCCTCACAACACTCCCCATTTCTGTTAACACCCTCTGTGAAAACCCTTCCAACCCTTACACCACTCCCCATTTCTGTTAACACCCTCTGTGAAAACCCTTCCAACCCCTACACCACTCCCCATTTCTGTTAACACCCCCTGTGAAAACCCTTCCAACCCCTACACCACTCCCCATTTCTGTTAACACCCCCTGTGAAAACCCTTCCAACCCCTACACCACTCCCCATTTCTGTTAACACCCTCTGAGAAAACCATTCCAACCCTCACACCACTCCCTATTTCTGTTAACACCCTCTGTGAAAACCCTTCCAACCCCTACACCACTCCCCATTTCTGTTAACACCCTCTGTGAAAACCCTTCCAACCCTCACACCACTCCCCATTTCTGTTAACACCCTCTGTGAAAACCCTTCCATCCCCTACACCACTCCCCATTTCTGTTAACACACTCTGTGAAAACCCTTCCAACTCCTACACCACTCCCCATGTCTGTTAACACCCTCTGTGAAAACCCTTCCAACCCCTACACCACTCCCCATTTCTGTTAACACCCTCTGTGAAAACCCTTCCAACACTCACACCACTCCCCATTTCTGTTAACACCCTCTGTGAAAACCCTTCCAACCCCTACACCATTCCCCATTTCCGTTAACACCCTCTGTGAAAATGCTTCAAACCCCTACACCACTCCCCATTGCTGTTAACACCCTCTGTGAAAACCCTTCCAACCCCTACACCACTCCCCATTTCTGTTAACACCCTCTGTGAAAACCCTTCCAACTCGTACACCACTCCCCATTTCTGTTAACACCCTCTGTGAAAACCCTTCCAACCCTTACACCACTCCCCGTTTCTGTTAACACCCTCTGTGAAAACCCTTCCAACCCCTACACCACTCCCCATTTCTGTTGACACCCTCTGTGAAAACCCTTCCAACTCCTACACCACTCCCCATTTCTGTTAACACCCTCTGTGAAAACCCTTCCAACCCCTACACCACTCCCCATTTCTGTTACCACCCTCTGTGAAAACCCTTCCAACCCCTACACCACTCCCCATTGCTGTTAACACCCTTGTGAAAACCCTTCCAACCGCTACACCACTCCCCATTTCTGTTAACACCCTCTGTGAAAACCGTTCCAACCCCGACACCACTCCCCATTTCTGTTAACACCTCCGATCCTTGCAGCCCTCACGATCTGTGAAAACCCTTCCAACCCTCACACCACTCCCCATTTCTGTTAACACCCTCTGTGAAAACCCTTCCATCCCCTACACCACTCCCCATTTCTGTTAACACACTCTGTGAAAACCCTTCCAACTCCTACACCACTCCCCATGTCTGTTAACACCCTCTGTGAAAATCCTTCCAACCCCTACACCACTCCCCATTTCTGTTAACACCCTCTGTGAAAACCCTTCCAACACTCACACCACTCCCCATTTCTGTTAACACCCTCTGTGAAAACCCTTCCAACCCCTACACCATTCCCCATTTCCGTTAACACCCTCTGTGAAAATGCTTCAAACCCCTACACCACTCCCCATTGCTGTTAACACCCTCTGTGAAAACCCTTCCAACCCCTACACCACTCCCCATTTCTGTTAACACCCTCTGTGAAAACCCTTCCAACTCGTACACCACTCCCCATTTCTGTTAACACCCTCTGTGAAAACCCTTCCAACCCTTACACCACTCCCCGTTTCTGTTAACACCCTCTGTGAAAACCCTTCCAACTCCTACACCACTCCCCATTTCTGTTGACACCCTCTGTGAAAACCCTTCCAACTCCTACACCACTCCCCATTTCTGTTAACACCCTCTGTGAAAACCGTTCCAACCCCGACACCACTCCCCATTTCTGTTAACACCTCCGATCCTTGCAGCCCTCACGATCTGTGAAAACCCTTCCAACCCTCACACCACTCCCCATTTCTGTTAACACCCTCTGTGAAAACCCTTCCATCCCCTACACCACTCCCCATTTCTGTTAACACACTCTGTGAAAACCCTTCCAACTCCTACACCACTCCCCATGTCTGTTAACACCCTCTGTGAAAACCCTTCCAACCCCTACACCACTCCCCATTTCCGTTAACACCCTCTGTGAAAATGCTTCAAACCCCTACACCACTCCCCATTGCTGTTAACACCCTCTGTGAAAACCCTTCCAACCCCTACACCACTCTCCATTTCTGTTAACACCCTCTGTGAAAACCCTTCCAACTCGTACACCACTCCCCATTTCTGTTAACACCCTCTGTGAAAACCCTTCCAACCCTTACACCACTCCCCATTTCTGTTGACACCCCCTGTGAAAACCCTTCCAACCCTCACACCACTCCCCATTTCTGTTAACACCCTCTGTGAAAACCCTTCCAACCCCTACACCACTCCCCATTTCTGTTAACACCATCTGTGAAAACCCTTCCAACCCTCACAACACTCCCCATTTCTGTTAACACCCTCTGTGAAAACCCTTCCAACCCTTACACCACTCCCCATTTCTGTTAACACCCTCTGTGAAAACCCTTCCAACCCCTACACCACTCCCCATTTCTGTTAACACCCCCTGTGAAAACCCTTCCAACCCCTACACCACTCCCCATTTCTGTTAACACCCCCTGTGAAAACCCTTCCAACCCCTACACCACTCCCCATTTCTGTTAACACCCTCTGTGAAAACCATTCCAACCCTCACACCACTCCCTATTTCTGTTAACACCCTCTGTGAAAACCCTTCCAACCCCTACACCACTCCCCATTTCTGTTAACACCCTCTGTGAAAACCCTTCCAACCCTCACACCACTCCCCATTTCTGTTAACACCCTCTGTGAAAACCCTTCCATCCCCTACACCACTCCCCATTTCTGTTAACACACTCTGTGAAAACCCTTCCAACTCCTACACCACTCCCCATGTCTGTTAACACCCCCCTGTGAAAACCCTTCCAACCCCTACACCACTCCCCATTTCTGTTACCACCCTCTGTGAAAACCCTTCCAACCCCTACACCATTCCCCATTTCCGTTAACACCCTCTGTGAAAATGCTTCAAACCCCTACACCACTCCCCATTGCTGTTAACACCCTCTGTGAAAACCCTTCCAACCCCTACACCACCCCCCATTTCTGTTAACACCCTCTGTGAAAACCCTTCCAACTCGTACACCACTCCCCATTTCTGTTAACACCCTCTGTGAAAACCCTTCCAACCCTTACACCACTCCCCGTTTCTGTTAACACCCTCTGTGAAAACCCTTCCAACCCCTACACCACTCCCCATTTCTGTTGACACCCTCTGTGAAAACCCTTCCAACTCCTACACCACTCCCCATTTCTGTTAACACCCTCTGTGAAAACCCTTCCAACCCCTACACCACTCCCCATTTCTGTTACCACCCTCTGTGAAAACCCTTCCAACCCCTACACCACTCCCCATTGCTGTTAACACCCTCTGTGAAAACCCTTCCAAACGCTACACCACTCCCCATTTCTGTTAACACCCTCTGTGAAAACCCTTCCAACCCCTACACCACTCCCCATTTCTGTTACCACCCTCTGTGAAAACCCTTCCAACCCCTACACCACTCCCCATTTCTGTTAACACCCTCTGTGAAAACCCTTCCAACCCCTACACCACTCCCCATTTCTGTTACCACCCTCTGTGAAAACCCTTCCAACCCCTACACCATTCCCCATTTCCGTTAACACCCTCTGTGAAAATGCTTCAAACCCCTACACCACTCCCCATTGCTGTTAACACCCTCTGTGAAAACCCTTCCAACCCCTACACCACTCCCCATTTCTGTTAACACCCTCTGTGAAAACCCTTCCAACTCGTACACCACTCCCCATTTCTGTTAACACCCTCTGTGAAAACCCTTCCAACCCTTACACCACTCCCCGTTTCTGTTAACACCCTCTGTGAAAACCCTTCCAACACCTACACCACTCCCCATTTCTGTTGACCCCCCCTGTGTAAACCCTTCCAACCCTCACACCACTCCCCATTTCTGTTAACACCCTCTGTGAAAACCCTTCCAACCCCTACACCACTCCCCATTTCTGTTAACACCATCTGTGAAAACCCTTCCAACCCTCACAACACTCCCCATTTCTGTTAACACCCTCTGTGAAAACCCTTCCAACCCTCACACCACTCCCCATTTCTGTTAACACCCTCTGTGAAAACCCTTCCATCCCCTACACCACTCCCCATTTCTGTTAACACACTCTGTGAAAACCCTTCCAACTCCTACACCACTCCCCATGTCTGTTAACACCCTCTGTGAAAACCCTTCCAACCCCTACACCACTCCCCATTTCTGTTAACACCCTCTGTGAAAACCCTTCTAACACTCACACCACTCCCCATTTCTGTTAACACCCTCTGTGAAAACCCTTCCAACCCCTACACCATTCCCCATTTCCGTTAACACCCTCTGTGAAAATGCTTCAAACCCCTACACCACTCCCCATTGCTGTTAACACCCTCTGTGAAAACCCTTCCAACCCCTACACCACTCCCCATTTCTGTTAACACCCTCTGTGAAAACCCTTCCAACTCGTACACCACTCCCCATTTCTGTTAACACCCTCTGTGAAAACCCTTCCAACCCTTACACCACTCCCCGTTTCTGTTAACACCCTCTGTGAAAACCCTTCCAACCCCTACACCACTCCCCATTTCTGTTGACACCCTCTGTGAAAACCCTTCCAACTCCTACACCACTCCCCATTTCTGTTAACACCCTCTGTGAAAACCCTTCCAACCCCTACACCACTCCCCATTTCTGTTACCACCCTCTGTGAAAACCCTTCCAACCCCTACACCACTCCCCATTGCTGTTAACACCCTCTGTGAAAACCCTTCCAACCGCTACACCACTCCCCATTTCTGTTAACACCCTCTGTGAAAACCGTTCCAACCCCGACACCACTCCCCATTTCTGTTAACACCTCCGATCCTTGCAGCCCTCACGATCTGTGAAAACCCTTCCAACCCTCACACCACTCCCCATTTCTGTTAACACCCTCTGTGAAAACCCTTCCATCCCCTACACCACTCCCCATTTCTGTTAACACACTCTGTGAAAACCCTTCCAACTCCTACACCACTCCCCATGTCTGTTAACACCCTCTGTGAAAACCCTTCCAACCCCTACACCACTCCCCATTTCTGTTAACACCCTCTGTGAAAACCCTTCCAACACTCACACCACTCCCCATTTCTGTTAACACCCTCTGTGAAAACCCTTCCAACCCCTACACCATTCCCCATTTCCGTTAACACCCTCTGTGAAAATGCTTCAAACCCCTACACCACTCCCCATTGCTGTTAACACCCTCTGTGAAAACCCTTCCAACCCCTACACCACTCCCCATTTCTGTTAACACCCTCTGTGAAAACCCTTCCAACTCGTACACCACTCCCCATTTCTGTTAACACCCTCTGTGAAAACCCTTCCAACCCTTACACCACTCCCCGTTTCTGTTAACACCCTCTGTGAAAACCCTTCCAACCCCTACACCACTCCCCATTTCTGTTGACACCCTCTGTGAAAACCCTTCCAACTCCTACACCACTCCCCATTTCTGTTAACACCCTCTGTGAAAACCCTTCCAACCCCTACACCACTCCCCATTGCTGTTAACACCCTCTGTGAAAACCCTTCCAACCGCTACACCACTCCCCATTTCTGTTAACACCCTCTGTGAAAACCGTTCCAACCCCGACACCACTCCCCATTTCTGTTAACACCTCCGATCCTTGCAGCCCTCACGATCTGTGAAAACCCTTCCAACCCTCACACCACTCCCCATTTCTGTTAACACCCTCTGTGAAAACCCTTCCATCCCCTACACCACTCCCCATTTCTGTTAACACACTCTGTGAAAACCCTTCCAACTCCTACACCACTCCCCATGTCTGTTAACACCCTCTGTGAAAACCCTTCCAACCCCTACACCACTCCCCATTTCTGTTAACACCCTCTGTGAAAACCCTTCCAACACTCACACCACTCCCCATTTCTGTTAACACCCTCTGTGAAAACCCTTCCAACACTCACACCACTCCCCATTTCTGTTAACACCCTCTGTGAAAACCCTTCCAACCCCTACACCACTCCCCATTGCTGTTAACACCCCCTGTGAAAACCCAACCCCTACACCACTCCCCATTGCTGTTAACACCCTCTGTGAAAACCCTTCCAACCCCTACACCACTCCCCATTTCTGTTAACACCCTCTGTGAAAACCCTTCCAACTCGTACACCACTCCCCATTTCTGTTAACACCCTCTGTGAAAACCCTTCCAACCCTTACACCACTCCCCGTTTCTGTTAACACCCTCTGTGAAAACCCTTCCAACCCCTACACCACTCCCCATTTCTGTTGACACCCTCTGTGAAAACCCTTCCAACTCCTACACCACTCCCCATTTCTGTTAACACCCTCTGTGAAAACCCTTCCAACCCCTACACCACTCCCCATTTCTGTTACCACCCTCTGTGAAAACCCTTCCAACCCCTACACCACTCCCCATTGCTGTTAACACCCTCTGTGAAAACCCTTCCAACCGCTACACCACTCCCCATTTCTGTTAACACCCTCTGTGAAAACCGTTCCAACCCCGACACCACTCCCCATTTCTGTTAACACCTCCGATCCTTGCAGCCCTCACGATCTGTGAAAACCCTTCTGACCCTACACCCATCACCATTCTGTAAACCCGCCTCACCCCTCCGCCACTCGCCATCTCTGTAAAACCCTCCACCGTCCACCCCGGCGCATTCAGGTGACAGCTGACCCGAGAAAGACACCGACTGTGGCAGGTGGCAGGGGATCACAAAACTCATTCACACTGGCTGATTTAGTAAACCTACCGATTTGCATGGTGATCTTCACTAAACCTCTTCCTACCTTCCCATCTTTACTTTCCCCCTCCACTTTCTGCTTTCCACAAGGATTCCATTCGTCTCTTCCCTCTAATCTCCCTACTGGAACATATCCTTGCAAGCGAGGGAAGTTCTACACACTCCCATTTTCTTTCCCTCTCAGCTCCATTCGTCCTTCCAGGTGAGTCAACACTTCACCTGTGAGTCTGTCAGGTTGATCTACTCTACCTGATACTGCTGGTTCAGCCTCCGCTATGTCAGTGAGGCCCAATGTAGATAGGGAGTCCACTTTGTCAATTACCTTTGCTCTGTCCACAACAAACGGAATTTCCCGGTCACAAACAGGCGAAAATCTGCAGATGCTGGAAATCCAAGAAACACTGGAGAAATTTTTTTGACGATTTCAATTTCCCTGGCTATGATCATCTTACTGTCACTGTGGATACCCCGTTCATGTACACCTCCCCCTCCCACCAGGAAAGTCACAGAGCTCTCCGTTTCCTTCTGGACACCAGACCCAACGAGTTCCCTCCACCACCACTCTCCTGCTCTTTGTTTCGCTTGTCTTCTTTGTTTGAGCTGAGCTCTACTCTCACTTCTTGCAGTGAACTGGTGCTGGTCACGTGTGTGAATCATTTGGAGGGAATGCAGATCGAACAATTAGAGAGATTGTGGATGACACCAGAACTGGTGTGTGGGGGAAGTGGGGGTTGTCTGAGGTTACAGTGGGATGGAGACCAGCTGGGGAAGTGAGGGTTGTCTGAGGTTACAGTGGGATGGAGACCAGCTGGGGAAGTGAGGGTTGTCTGAGGTTACAGTGGGGTGGAGACCAGCTGGGGAAGTGAGGGTTGTCTGAGGTTACAGTGGGATGGAGACCAGCTGGGGAAGTGGGCATAGGAGAGCAGCGGAACATTACTGTTACTCAAAAACAGGTCTTCAGGAGGTCAAAAAGACCATCATTCAGATGGAGAGACAGCTTCCCTTGGGGCTCTGGATTCACCAGACAAGACTGGTGCTGTGGTTCAGCTCATCAGGTTGGAGGGAACCAGGAATATAAGGTGTTGCTCCTCCCTCCTGAGCATCAGCTCATCAATTAGGGGAACAATTCGTGGAGCAGCTTCACACCATCCGTCCCAAGCAGAACCTCCCAGTGCCAAACATTTCAATACTGATTCCCATCCCTGTTCTGACATGTCGATCGATGGCCTCCTCTTGTGCCGGGATGAATTCCCCCGTCTGGGTGGAGATGCAACATTTTATATTCGGTCTGAGTACTCCAACCTGATGCGTGAATATTGATCTCGCCTTCTGATAGACCAAACCCACCCCCACCCCCGTCTTCCTCTATTCCACACTCTTACTTCTCACCCGCCTATTACATCCGCCGGGTCCCCTCCTCCTCCCTCTCTCTCTCCCCTCTGGTGCACTGTCCTCACCGACCAGATTATTTCTTCTCCAACCCTTGACCTTTCCCACCCACCTGCCACCTTCCAGCTAGCCTCTTTCCCCTCCCCATATTTTTATTCTGGCTTCTTCTGGGTACATCCAGCACCCAGGGCATGTCCTTCTCTTACTGTTACTATCAGGTAGGCGGTACAGGAGCCTGAAGGCACACACTAGGAGATTCAGCAACAGCTTTGTCTCTTCTGCCATCCGATTCCTGAATGGACATTGTACCCTTGGACACCAGCTCACTTTTTTAATATAATGTATTTCTGTTTTTGCACGTTTTTAAAATCTATTCAATATCTGTATACTGTAATTGTTTTATTTATTCATTACTATTATTTTTATTTCATTTATTATTATTACTTTAACAAAAAGAATTTTACTCCTCATGTATGAGAAGGATGTCGGAAATAAAGTGAATTCATTCATCCGGATCGTGGGGCCGAGAGAGAGGGAAAGGAGCCGGACTGTCCCAGGATGCGGATCCATGGTGTGTCGGCATCTCACAGTAATTGTCCCTCAGTCGCGGGAAATCTCCGCCCGTAGCGCCGCTCCGACATGCTGCCAGGTCAATCAGCCTTTCCTTTACCGAGCGCAGGCGTGATTTTCGGGAAGGTTTCGACCCATACGCTTGCCTATGTGATCCCCTGGTCACGGCGAATCCTGGAGCGAACACGGGAGAGTCTGTGAATGTTGGAAATCCAAAGCCACTCACTCAAAACGCTGAAGGAACTCAGCAGCTCAGGCAGCATCTGTGCAAAAGAATAAACTGCCGGCGGTTCGGGACGAGTCCCTTCTTCAGCACTGAGAAGGACGGGGGAAACGCCAGAATCAAAAGGTGTGCAGTATAATCAGAGGGGAAAGGGATTAGCTAGAATGTGATAGTTGAAGCCAGGCGGGTGGGAAAGGTCAAGGGCTGGAGAAGAAAAATCTGATAGCAGGGGAGAGTGACCATAGAACATAGTAATCCACAGCACATTACAGGCACTTCTGCCCACAATGTTGTGTCGACCATGGATCCTAATTCAGAATTTCCCTACCGTATAGCCCTCTATTTTCAAGCTCCGTGTACGGTACCTATATAAGAGTCTCTTAACAGACCCTGTTGTATCCGCCTCTACCACCTTCACTGGAAATGCGTCCCATGCTCCCTTCTGTGTGTAAAACGTACCTCTGACATCTCCCCTTGTACCTATTTCCAAGCACCTTAAAACGATGCCCCCTCGTGTTACCCATTTCAACACTGGGAAAAAGCCTCTGGCTATCCACACTATCAAACCCCTCGTCATCTTATACACCTCTGTCAGGTCACCTCTCGTCCTCCGTCACTCCAAGAAGGAAAGGCCAAGTTCACTCAATCTATTCTCACAAGACATGCTCTCCAATGCAGGCAAGATCTCGGTAACGCTGCTCTGCACTCTCTCTGTAGTATCCACATCCTTCCTGTAGTGAGGCGACAAGAAATGAACAGAGTGTTCCAAGTGGTGTGGAACTAAGGTTTTATATCCCTGTAACATTGCCTCATGGCTCTTGAATTCAATCCCAAGTTGATGAAGTCCAACACACCATACGCCTTTCTAACAACACGGTCAACCTGCGGAGCAGCTTTGAGCTCCTATTGGGCACAGATCCTCGACACTGCCAAGAGTTTCACCATTAATATTTGGTTGGTCAAATTTGAAGACAGAATTTGCTAACTTGCAGTCCTCTGGTACTTCTCCCGTCCTGGTTGATAATGCAAAGATCATCGGCAGAGGCTCTGCAATTTTCTCCCTCTCTTCCCACAGTAGCCTGGGGTAGATCTCACCTGGCCCCAGCGACTTGTCGAACTTAATATCTTTCCAGTGCTCCAGCACGTCCTCCTTCTTAATGTCTATATGCTCAAGCATTTCAATCCGCTGTAAGTCATCCCCACAATTGTGAAGGTCCCCTTCCCTGGTGAATACTGAAGCAAACTATTCATTAAGTACCAACGCTACCTGATCTAACTCAGGTATCGCACTCTATTGGTCCTATGATCACATTGCTCATCCTCTTGCTCTTCACATACTTGGAGAATGCCTTGGTGTTTTCCTTAATCCTGCTCACCAAGGGCTTCTCATGGCCCCTTCTGACTCTCCTAATTCACACTTACACTCCTTCCATGTAACCTTGTAATTTTCTAGAAATCCATCTGTACTCAGTTTATTGGAGCTTCCATAAGCTTTTCTGTTCTTCTTAACTAGATTTTCTACATCCTTTGTACACGATGGTTCTTCTACCCCACCGTGTGCTCCCTGCCTCAATGGAACATACCTGTGCAGAGCACCATGCCAGTGTTCCCTGAACATTTGCGACATTTCTGCCGTGCATCTCCATGAAAACACCTGCCCACAATGATTTGCAGGTAGTGATCCTGTGAAATTCATTGTCATGGCCGGCTCGGAGGCCAAGTCATCAGTTTATCACGTACCCCGTGACCGGGTTACCGAACCAGCAGAAATGAAACACACTTTGGAGTCTGGTATTACTGTAGCTAATAGTGTTTATTAGTAAACTAAGCAATACAGTCCTATAAAAATGCAAATATGTGAAACAGGTTAGCAATGATATGTACAGAAGTGTGGAAATAGGAATCAAAACCAAGCTCTTTCAAAGTCTAGGGGTAAATGGATAGTCTTACGATGGTGAAGAGTTCAGTTCAATTTAGGTGGAGGGAGAGAGGGAGGGGGAGAGGGGGGGGGAGAGAGAGAGGGAGGGAGAGAGAGAGAGGGAGTGAGAGAGACACGTTACCATCGAACTGTCCGTTGGCTTCCTGTCCTGTTGTGGTCATTGACTATGACCATGTACGACCGTTCTTCAGTGGTGGACCTGTCACCCAGGCAAGGGTGGACACACAAACAAGCCCCCACTGGTCGCACCTTTCACACACTGTGAGCTCCTGATCGATCCTCCAAACCCGCACCTTCACATGAGTGCACAACACTCTTTCAGTGTCCCGTGGTGTGTCTCAGCAGAGCTGCTTTTTATCATCACTTGCTAGACACCGGCTGTCCATCAAACCGGCTCCGCCTTGCTGACTGTGCAAGAATCTTACAAGCAGGCAAAAGTGTCCTTGGAGCAAAGGTAAACAATCAGCCAAGGAGCCATAATATTAAATCATGTCTCTTTGTCTCTCATCTGTGGCGGGCGCCTCCCCCCCCCCCCTCTTCTCGCTCTCTCTCTCTCTCATTAGCAGCATAGTTCACAGGGGGGTCAACTCTCGACCCCATTTCAGCTTGGTTTGCTCTTCACAGGTTTTATTTAAAACATAAGTTAATCAATGCTTGATTATTAAGGATGTCAAAGGTTATGGGGAGAAGACAGGAGAAAGGGAAATAAAAGACACTGGGACAGGTACAGAAAGAGGAAACATTAGAGGGAGATGTGTCAAGCACAGACAGATGGGACAGACTCCGATAGGGGTTCTTGTCTGGCACGGAGAAGTGGGGCTGAACACCGGTTCATTTTCCACTCTCGGACCTTCACTGAAACGATTTCTCATCAGTACATTTCAATAATCAAGTTCAACGTAAATTTATTATCAAAGTGTGTTAACCAGCTGTTGTTGAACCATTCATTTTCTGGTTGACAAGGCAACTCAATGCTCACCCCCAACCTGGGGTACGGAATGGGACCAATTCCAGAGGGGGAGTGGTGGGTGAGTCTGGGTCTTTGAGAAGGAGCCCTAACCTCATCCTCCTCATTCCCCTTCTCACTCTTCTCCCACTCAACCCGCTCTTCCTTATGCTCCATACCCACACTGCATATGTTTGTGTGAGAGAGAGAGAGACCTGCCTGCTCCACCCTCCATCAACGATGCCACCCTCTCCCCCAACGCAACACCGCAATCCTCGCTGGCTCAAATAATCTGAAAATCTTACACCTTCCCTCCTGCACCGATTCCTTAGCCTTCCTGTTTCTGGCACGTGGCACAGTGGCAATCCCAAGATTACAACCCTTGAACTTAGCACCACACTCCCTGAACCCCTTTTGTTGAACCTCAATACTCCACCTGCCCATATCATTGGTACCCACGTGGACCACGACGTTCACTATTCCCTTTCCTTAAGAATGCTGAACACTCAAGCAGAGATGTCCCGGACCTATGGCACACAGGACCATCCTGAAATCTCGTTCTCACCCACAGAATCCAGTCCGTTTCCTTAATTGATGCATCACCTATCACACAGCTTGACTCTTCTCCCCTCTTCCCTTCTGAGTCACAGAGACAGAGACCCAGAGGCTGTGACTTACCCTGGCTGGATCACCCCCACACCCCACAACAGTATCCAGAACGATACCCCAGTTGTTGAGGGGATGACCACAGGGGTACTCTGTATGTCTGTATAACCCCTTTCCTTTCCCTGGCTGTCACCCAGTTTCCTGTGTACTGCACTTTGGGTGCAACCACCTCTCTAAACATCCCATCTATCACCCCTGAAGCCTCCAGAATGATCTGGTGTTCATCCGGTTCCAGCCTCTTAATGCAGGTTGTTAGAAGCTGCAGCCGGATCCACTTCTCGAAGGTGTAGTGATCGGGGGCACTGGAGGTGTCCCTGGTTTCCGCATCCCACAAGACAAGCTTTCCACTACCCCGTCTGTAATCTCTACTGTTCTCACTGAGCAACTGAAAAGAAGGGGGCAAAAAATCTCTACCTTCAGCTTAATTATACCTTCTGTGACTGAAGGCTCCCATCACTGACAGCTAAAGCCTCAGAATCTCCACTCGGACTCCATTCACTCTGACACTGACCGCTCCACTCGGACTCCATTCACTCTGACACTGACCGCTCCACTCGGACTCCATTCACTCTGACACTGACCGCTCCACTCGGACTCCATTCACTCTGACACTGACCGCTCCACTCGGACTCCATTCACTCTGACACTGACCGCTCCACTCGGACTCCATTCACTCTGACACTGACCGCTCCACTCGGACTCCATTCACTCTGACACTGACCGCTCCACTCGGACTCCATTCACTCTGACACTGACCGCTCCACTCGGACTCCATTCACTCTGACACTGACCGCTCCACTCGGACTCCATTCACTCTGACACTGACCGCTCCACTCGGACTCCATTCACTCTGACACTGACCGCTCCACTCGGACTCTATTCACTCTGACACTGACCGCTCCACTCGGACTCCATTCACTCTGACACTGACCGCTCCACTCGGACTCCATTCACTCTGACACTGACCGCTCCACTCGGACTCCATTCACTCTGACACTGACCGCTCCACTCGGACTCCATTCACTCTGACACTGACCGCTCCACTCGGACTCCATTCACTCTGACACTGACCGCTCCACTCGGACTCCATTCACTCTGACACTGACCGCTCCACTCGGACTCCATTCACTCTGACACTGACCGCTCCACTCGGACTCCATTCACTCTGACACTGACCGCTCCACTCGCTCCTGCACAACTTTCAGTTCTTGCTGAGCAAACCCAAATGCTGACTGGCCGCTGCTCAAAGGTCCAACGGAAAAAAACTGCTGCAAGGCTCCGCCTTTAATCTTTCACTGAAGACCATATGCCGTAGAAACATAGAAAACCTACAGCACAATACAGGCTGTGCCGAACATGCCCTTACCTCAGAAATTACCTAGGGTTACCCATAGCCCTCTATTTGTCTTCAAGCCTTCTATTGCTCTAACGTCAGCAAAGTTTCCTCAAGGGGAAATCTTGCCTGACAAATCTGTTGGCATTCTTGGAAGAAGCAACAAGCAGGATCGACAAAGGAGAATTGGTTTCCTCAAGTGAAACTCGTGAAGCTGGAAAAGCAACCCGAATGAAGAAATAGATGTTGTATACTTGGATTTTCAGAAGGCCTTTGACAAGGTGCAACACACTAGGCTGCTGAATAAACCCACGGTGTTACAGTGGAGACTCTGGCATGGATTAAACAGTGGCTCTGCCGTAAGGTGGGCGTTGGGAATGGAGCCAAATGCAAGACACAGGCACTGAAGTACTAGGGAGAGGACTAGGTGTATCAGGAAAGAAGTGGGAAAGAAACGACACTGGACATGACACAGGCCCTGGACAAGACTAGGTGACAGGGCATGGGCTAGGACTAGAGTAGGAAGGTGAGACCTAGATGAGGAACTAAGAACTGGGAACTAGGAACCTGGACAAGGATTCCGAGCCAGAGACTGGACGGGGACCTGGAACCTGGGCACGGACTCCGGATCCAGACGAGGACTGGACGAGGCAAGGTAACAGGACCGGGAACCTCCTCGGAGCCTTGGACACGGGCTGGAAACCTCCTTGGAGACTTTGACCCGGACTGGACTTGACTCGAAGCCTGAGACTTGGACTGGACTTGGACACGGAACGACAAACAACGACAATCCACTTGAGTAGCGGCAAACAGTCTTCCTACTGAGCCTTGGACCCGAGCACAGGAACACAGGACACAGAGCCAGGACCCCTCCTTGGAGACAGGACGTAGGGCCGGGGCTTTAAATAGAGCAAGGACCCCTCCTTGGGGACAGGACGTAGGGCCGGGGCTTTACATAGAGCCAGGACCCCTCCTTGGGGACAGGACGTAGGGCCGGGGCTTTACATAGAGCCAGGACCCCTCCTTGGGGACAATACATAGGGCCGGGGCTTTACATAGAGTCTGGACCCCTCCTTGGGGACAGGACGTAGGGCCGGGGCTTTACACAGAGTCAGGACCCCTCCTTGGGGACAGGACGTAGGGCCAGGTCTTTACATAGAGTCAGGACCCCTCCTTGGAGACAGGACGTAGGGCCGGGACTTTACATAAGAGTCAGGACCCCTCCTTGGGGACAGGACATAGGGCCGGGGCTTTACACAGAGTCAGGACACCTCCTTGGGGACAGGAAATAGGGCCGGGGCTTTACATAGAGTCAGGACCCCTCCTTGGGGACAGGAAATAGGGCCGGGGCTTTACACAGAGTCAGGACCCCTCCTTGGGGACAGGACATAGGGCCAGGGCTTTACATAGAGTCTGGACCCCTCCTTGGGGACAGGACGTAGGGCCGGGGCTTTACATAGAGTCAGGACCCCTCCTTGGAGACAGGACATAGGGCCGGGGCTTTACACAGAGTCACGACCCCTCCTTGGGAATAGGACATAGGGCCGGGGCTTTACACAGAGTCAGGACCCCTCCTTGGGGACAGGATGTAGGGCCGGGGCTTTACACAGAGTCAGGACCCCTCCTTGGGGACAGGACGTAGGGCCGGGGCTTTACATAGAGTCAGGACCCCTCCTTGGAGACAGGACGTAGGGCCGGGGCTTTACATAGTATCAGGACCCCTCCTTGGGGACAGGACATAGGGCTGGGGCTTTACATAGAGTCAGGACCCCTCCTTGGGGACAGGACGTAGGGCCGGGGCTTTACACAGAGTCAGGACCCCTCCTTGGCGACAGGACATAGGGCCGGGACTCATACACAGAGTCAGGACCCCTCCTTGGGGACAGGACATAGGGCTGGGGCTTTACATAGAGTCAGGACCCCTCCTTGGAGACAGGACGTAGGGCCGGGGCTTTACATAGAGTCAGGACCCCTCCTTGGAGACAGGACATAGGGCCGGTGCTTTACACAGAGTCACGACCCCTCCTTGGGAATAGGACATAGGGCCGGGGCTTTACACAGAGTCAGGACCCCTCCTTGGGGACAGGACGTAGGGCCGGGGCTTTACATAGAGTCAGGACCCCTCCTTGGAGACAGGACGTAGGGCCGGGGCTTTACATAGAATCAGGACCCCTCCTTGGGGACAGGACGTAGGGCCGGGACTCATACACGGACACTAAACACGGGGACACAAAGAGACAGCTCCTAGATAGATAGTTTCTTCTGTTGGCGGGGCAAGGCTCCAGTCTCACTCCAGCGGTTAACCTTGACAGTGATCACAGGGGAGGACGCAGGTGAGGTTGCAGGCAAGGCTTCAGGCGTGGGTTGCTGAAAGAAGGGGAAGGGAAGGGAACAGTCCAGCCTCAGGCCTGTCTTACCCAACGGAGGCAAGGAGAGGATACTGTCAAGACGAACCCCACAGAGGCGAGAACAGGTTACTGACAAGATGAACCAGCAACCACACTTGAACCCAGGGCCACTTATATTCCAGCCCCAATTTGAGAATCAGGTGCCTGTGATTAAGCCCAACTGAAACAATGGACAGCCAGAAGACCTGGAGTCCAGAGTCCACGGACTGGACCGTGAACCGGAACGCAGACGTCATGGACCGGACCATGACAAGCTGAATGTTAGGAGGCAAAGACTGGGAATAAAGGGAGCCATCTCTGGTTGGCTGCCAGTTACTAGTGGTGTTCCTCAGGGCTCTGTGTTCGGACTGGTGATTTGTGTTATATTCCAATAGTCTGGAAGACGGAATTGCTGGCTTTGTTACAAGGTTTGCAGACGATATGAAGACATGAGGAGGGGCAGGTAGTTTTCGGTAGAGAGGGTACAGAAGGACTGAGATAGATTTAGAGAATGGGAAAAAAACAGCAGATGGAATACAGTGCTGGGAAGTGTATGTTCATGCATTTTGATAGAAGAAATGGAAGTGTTAACTTCTTCGAAATGGGCAGAAAATACCAAACAACTGAGGTGCAAAGGGACACGGGGAGTCCATGTTCAGGATTCCCTAACAGCTAATTTGCAGGTTGAGTCTGTGGTGTGGAAGGCAAATGCAACGTTAGCATTCATTTCCAGAGATCTACAATATATAAGCAAGGATGTAATTTGGGAAGTTGGTAATCACTGGTGAGGCCTCACTTGGAGTACAGGTTTGGGCCCCTTATCTTAGAAAGGATGTGCTGAAACTGGAGAAGGTTCAAAGTATGTTCACAAAAACAGATTCCAGGATTGAATGGATTGTCATATGAAGAGTGTTCAATGGGCCTGAGCCTGTATCAGCAGAGGAATTAGGGCTGATCTCATTGAAACTTATCAAATTGTGGAAGGGCTTGATAGAGTGGATGTGGAAAGGATGCTTCCTGTGGTGGAAGAGTCTACGACCAGGGAACAGAGCATCAGAATAGAGGGATGTCCTTTCAGAACGGAG
Source organism: Hemitrygon akajei (assembly GCF_048418815.1). Lineage (NCBI taxonomy): Eukaryota > Metazoa > Chordata > Chondrichthyes > Myliobatiformes > Dasyatidae > Hemitrygon > Hemitrygon akajei. The sequence continues at coordinate 3,670,810 of NW_027331923.1, forward strand.
ATGACAGAGAACGGACAGAGAGTGGTGAATCTGCGGAATTCCGTGCCACAGGCAGCTGTGGAGGCCAATTCTTTAGGTACATTTAGGGCAGAGGTGGATAGAATCTTGATTGATCCGGGCATGAAGGGATACGGGGACAAGACAGGTGATTGGAGCAGAGAGGAAATTTGGATCAGCCACGATAAAATGACAGAACAGACTCGATGGGGTAAACAGCCTCATTCTGGTCTTATATCTTATAGTCTGACGGTCTGTCCCCAGTGTGAACTCGCTGATGCAGCTTCAAGTCAGATGACTAAGTGAATCCCTTCCCACAATCTGAGAAAGTGAATGGTTTCTCCCCAGTATGAACTAACTGGTGTATCTGTAGCTTGGATGACCGAGTGAATCCCTTCCCACATTCAGGGCAGGTGAATGGCCTCTCCCCAGTGTGGATTCGCTGATGTGACAAAAGGGTGGATGAGTGAGCGAATGCCTTCCCACAATCTGAGCAGGTGAACGGCCTCTCCCCAGTGTGGATTCGCTGGTGTGACAAAAGGTTGGATGACTTAGTGAATCCCTTCCCACATTCAGAACAGGTGAATGGCCTCTCCCCAGTGTGAACCAGCTGGTGTCTCTGTAGGGTGGATGAGTGAGTGAATCCCTTCCCACACACAGAGCAGGTGAACGGCCTGTCCCCAATGTGAACTCGCAGATGTATTTTCAAGTCCGATGACCCAGCAAACTCCTTCCCGCAGTCTGAGCAGGTGAACGGCCTCTCCCCAGTGTGAACTCGCTGATGCACTTTCAAGCCAGATGATCGAGCGAACTCCTTTCCACAGTCTGAGCAGATGAACGGTTTCTCCCCAGTGTGAACTAACTGGTGCCTCAGTAGACGAAATGACAGAGTGAATCTTTTCCCACAGTCTGAGCAAATGAATGGTTTCTCCCCAGTGTGAAAGCACTGATGTGTGTTCAGTTCAGATGACCGAATGAATCGCTTCCCACAGTCCGAGCAGGTGAACGGCCTCTCCCCAGTATGAACTCGCTGATGTATTTTCATGTCAGATGACACAGTGAATCTCTTCCCACATTCAGAGCAGCTGAACGGTTTCTCCCCAGTGTGAAATCGTTGATGTACGCTCAGCTGAGCTGCACGAGCGAACTCCTTCCCACAGTCTGAGCAAGTGAACGGTTTCTCCCCAGTGTGAATTCGCTGATGTTCCTTCAGTTGAGATGAACGTGTGAATCCTTTCTCACATACGGAGCAGGCAAACGGTTTCTCCCCGGTGTGAACCAGCCAGTGTGTCTGTAGTTTGGATGACTGAGTGAATCCCTTCCCACATTCAGAGCAGGTGAATGGCCTCTCCCCAGTGTGAACCAGCAAGTGTCTCTGTATTTTGGATGAGTGAGTGAATCCTTTCCCACATTCAGAGCAGGTGAACGGACTCACCCCAGTATGAACTCGCTGATGTTCCTTCAGGTCAGATGACCGAGTGAATCCCTTCCCACATTCTGAGCAGCTGAATGGTTTCTCCCCAGTGTGAACCAGCTGGTGTTCCTGTAGTTGAGATGACCGAGTGAATCCCTTCCCACATTCTGAGCAGATGAACGGTTTCTCCCCAGTGTGAACCAGCTGGTGTCTCAGTAGGTGAGATGACCGAGTGAATCGCTTCCCACATTCAAAGCAGGTGAACGGCCTCTCCCCAGTGTGAACTCGCCTGTGTACCTTCAGTTGAGATGACGAAGTGAACTTCTTCCCACAGTCTGAGGAGGTGAACGGCATCTTCTCAGTGTGAACTGGTGACGTTTGTTCAGTTGAGATGACTAAATGAATCCGTTTCGCCATTCAGAGGTGGGGAAAGGCCATGGCACCGTGTGAACTTGCTGGTGTCTCTGTAGTGTGGTTGATTGTGTCAGTGCCTTCCCACACTCTGAGAAACGTCTCCTCACTGGTGAATTTTTGGATATATCTTCAGCATCGATGACAGAATGAATTGCTTCCCACAGTCAGAACAGGCGGAGCATCTCACTGTGGTGTGAACTTGCTGATGTATCTTCAGGCTGGATGACTGAGTAGTTCCCCTCCCTCAAACAGAGCAGGTGGATGGTCTCTCCCCACGGTGAACTCACTGGCGTGTCTGTGGGTAGGCTGTGAGTGAATCCCCTCCCACACTGAGAGAAGGAGAATGATATCCCACTGCGATCAATCATCTGGCTATTCAGAGAGTCAGACGTTTGAATCCCTTGTACAATCAATGTAGTTGAAGAACTGATCTCCAGTGAACAAATGCTGGTGTGTTCTCAGTACCCCGGTTCCTGTGGATAACACGGAGTTACAATAGAAAACTTCATTTCAGACACAGATACAATTCCAACTGGAATGAGGTACATCTTTATCTCCAAAGATCAACAACAACGCAAAATACATCAATGGGTGAAGGAGAATATTTCAGGTGGGATTTTAGTCTGTGGTGAAAACACAGCCGGTCCAGCCTGCTCAGACATTTAATTAGATCATGGCAGATCTGGCCATGGACTCATCTCCATCGACCTGCCGTTTCGCCATAACCCTTAATTCCCCTACTATGCAAAAATCTATAAAACGTTGTCTCAAATACATTTACTGAGGTTGCCTCCACTGCTTCATTAGGCAGAGAAATCCACAGACTCACCACCCTCAGGGAAAAACAGTTCCTCCTCATCTCCATCCCACATCCCCCAATCTTGAGGCAATGTCCTCTCGTACCAGCCTCACCTACCAGTGGAAGCAACTTCCCTGCCTCTGGCTTATCTACCCCTTTCATAATTTTACATGTTTCTGTAAGATCTCCTGTCAATGTGAGCTGTGGCATCACAATTTTACCCAGATCAACTCAAGCTGGAGCAACTCAACCTGAGATATACCCCGGGCTACTGTGGGAAGCGAGGTAGGAGATTGCTGAGCCTCTGGCGTTGACCTTTGTATTACCACTCAGGAAGGGAGATGTACCAGAGGATTGGAAGACATTGTTCCCTTGTTAAGGGAATGGAGTAGAGGGAACCCAGAAATTATAGACCAGTGAGTGGAGAGTGCCCCAGTGGCCATCTCCCTCAGTAATCATTACCTCGCTTTGGATGTGGTTGAGGGGATGACCTGACAGAGGACGACCATGACGATCGGGTCTCTGGCACTGAGCCTGGTTCCGTGGTGTAGAAGGGAAAGAGGAAATTGAGGAATGCGGTAGTCATAGGATTCAATAGTGAGGGGAACAGACAGGATGCTCTGCAAGCCTGACAGAGATACACGCGTGGTGTGTTGCCTCGCGGGTGCCAGGGTACGGGATCTCTCCGATCGGGTGCAGAGTATTCTGAAGGGAGAGGGTGACCAGCCAGAAGTCTCGGTACACGTTGGTATAAATGACACAGGTAGAAAAAAGGAGGAGGGCGTGAGGAGAGAATTCAGGGAGTTAGGTAGGAAGCTGAAAGGCAGGACCTCTAGGGTAGTAACCTCGGGATTGCTGCCTGTGCCACATGCTAGCGAGAGCAAGAATAGCATGATCAGGGGTATTAATGTGTGGCTGAGAGACTGGTGTAAGGGGCAGGGCTTAAGATTCCTGGATCACTGGGGCCTCTTCTGGGGGAGGTACGACCTGTACAAAGAGGACGGGTTACACCTGAACCCGAAGGGGTCCAATATCCTAGCCAGCACATTTAATAGAGCTGTTAGGGAGGGTTTAAACTGATTTGGCGTGGGGATGGGAATCGGAGTGATGGGGCTGAGGAAAAGGGAAACAGAAATAAATCGGAGATAGCGTGCAACAGAGATTGTAGAAAGAATGGTCAGGAGATGAGGCTTAATCAAAGCCAGTGGCATGAGGAACAATAGAGATGTGGGGCAGTTAAAACAGAAAGCAACAAATCCTGGGCTGAGAGTGTTATTTGAATGTACAGAGCATAAGGATTAAAATGGACGATTTTGAAATTCAGCTGCAGATTGGCAACTTGGACAATCTCTGAAACTTGAATAAAAGGTGGCTGCCGTTGGGAGTTGAACGTCCAAGGATATACGGTGTAACAGAATGATAGGTTACTGGGCAGAGAGGGTGGTGTGGCTCTATGGATAAAAATAATATTAAATCATTGGAAAGAGATGACATAGGATTGTAAGGTGTAACCGTCTAACCATATAACAATTACAGCATGGAAACAGGCCATCTCGGCCCTTCTAGTCCATGCGGACACTTACACTCACCTAGTCCCACTGGCCCGCACTCAGCCCATAACCCTCCATTCCTTTCCTGTCCATGTACCTATCCAAATTTACTTTAAGTGACAATACCAAACCTGCCTCTACCACTTCTACTGGAAGCTCATTTCACACAGCTACCACTCTCTGAGTAATGACATTCCCCCTCGTGTTACCCTTAAACTTTTGCCCCCGAACTCTCAACTCATGTCTTCTTGTTTGAATCTCCCCTACTCTCAATGGAAAAAGTCTATCCACGTCAACTCGATCTATCCCCCTCATTATTCTAAATACCTCTATCATGTTCCCCCCTCAACCTTCTACGCTCCAAAGAATAAAGACCTAACTTGTTCAGCATTTCCCTGTAACTTACGTGATGAAACCCAGGTAACATACTAGTAAATCTTCTCTGTACTCTCTATATTTTGTTGATATCTTTCCTATAATTCGGTGAGCAGAACTGTACACAATACTCCAAATTCGACCTCACCAATGCCTTGTACAGTTTTGACATTACATCCCAATTCCTGTACTCAATGCTCTGATTTATAAAGGCCAGCAGACCAAAAACTTTCCTCACCATCTTCTCCACATGATAGGGTCATGAGTCTCTATGGGTTGAGTTAAATGGCAAGGGTAAAAGGACCCTAATGGCAGTTGTCCAAACAGTCGTCGGGATGTGGATTACAGGCGATAGAAAAGGCCTGACAGAAAGGCAATGTCATGAAAATCATTGGCGATTTTAACATGAAACTGAATTAGGAGGACCTCAAGAGAAAGAATTTGTAGAATGTCTGAGGGATGGCTTTTAAGAACAGCTGGTTGTTGAGCCCACTAGGGGATCGGCTGTGCTGGACTGGGTCATGTACAATGATCTGGAGGTGATAAGGCAGCTTAAGGTTAAGGAACCCTTAGGGAACAGTGATCACAATATGATCAAATTCACGTTGAAATTTGAGAGGGAAAAAATAAAATCCAATGTGTCAGTACTTCAGTGGAATAAAGGAAATAAAAATGGATGAGAGGGGAACTGGCTGCAGTTGACTGAAAAGGGACATTTGCAGGAAGGACAGCACAGCAGCAACGAGTGGAGTCTCTGCGAAAAATGAGGGAAATGCAAGACAGATATATTCCAAATAAGAAGAAACTTTCAAAGGGAAGAAGGACACTACTGTGGCTGACAAGTGAAGTCAGACCCAAAGTAAAAGCAAAAGAGGACATACAAGGAAGCTCGAGCTAGTAGGAAGATAGAAGATAGGGAAGCTTTTAAAAACTTGCAGAAGAAAACAGAAGGTCATTCAGAAGGAAAAGATGAATTATGAGAGGAAGCTGGTGACTAATATCAAAGAAGATATGGAAAGCATTTTTTAAGTATATAAAGGGTAAAAGAAAGTCGAGGGTAGATATAGGACCAATATAAAATATCGCTGGAGTTACTGTAATGAGAGTTGCTGAGAAGTAAGAGGAACTGAATGCGTACCAGACATTCAAGACTATCAGGGAAGTGAAGTTTGTGCAGTGACAATTACGACTCAGAAGGTGCTCTGGAAGTTTAATGGTCTGAGGGTGGATAAATTTCCAGGACCTGATGGAATGCACCCTCGGGTTCTGATGAAAATAGCTGGAGAGATTGCGGAGGCATTAACAATGATCTTTCAAGAATTGATAAATTCTGGCATTGTACCAGATGACTGGAAAATAACAAATGTTACTCCGCTATTTAAGAAGGGTCAGAGGCAACAGAAAGGGAACTATAGACCTGCTAGCATGACATCAATGGCTGGCAGTTGATGGAATCGATTGTTAGAGATAAGATTATGGAGTACCTGGAGGCACATGACAAGATCGGCCAAAGCCAGCATGGTTTCCTGAAAGGAAAATCCTGCCTGACAAACCTACTGCAATTCTTTGAGGAAATTACAAGCAGGGTAGACAAAGGAGATGCAGTAGACGTGTTGTACTTGGATGTTCAGAAGGCCTTTGACAATGTGCTGCACATGAGGCTGCTTAGCAAGATAAAAGCCCATGGTATGACAGGGAAGTTATTAAAGTGGGTGGAGCATTGGCTGGTCGGCAGAAAACAGAGAGTGGGAATAAAGGATCCTATTCTGGCTGGCTTCCTGTTACCAGTGGAGTTCCTCAGGGGTCAGAGTTGGGACCACTGCTTTTTACGATACATGTCAATGATTTTGACTATGGTATTAAAGGATTTATGGCTAAATTTGCCGATAATAAAAAGACAGGTGGAGGAGCGGGTAGTGTTGAGGAAACAGAGAGCCTGCAAAGAGACTTAGATAGTTTAGGGGAATAGCAAAGAAGTGGTAAATGAAATACAATGTTGGAAAGTGTGTGGTGATGCAATTTGGTGGAAGAAATAAATGGGCAGACTATGATTTAGATGGGGAGAGAATTCAAAATGCAGAAATGCAAAGAGACTTGGGAGTCCTTGTGCTAGATACACTAAAGGTGAACCTCCAGGTTGAGCCGGTTGTGAATAAGGCAAAATTCTAGAGGTATAGAATATAAGTGCAGTGATGTGATGTTGTGGCTTTATAAGGCACTCGGGAGACCACACTTGGAGTATTGTGTACAGGATTGGGCTCCTCATTTTGGAAAGGATATATTGACATTCGTGATGGCTCAGAGAAGATTCACGAGAATGATTCCAGGTATGAAATGGTTACTGCTATGAAATCTTAAGTTTTATTCATTATGGACTGTGCCTTTAAGAATCATGCCTGTAAGAGAGAAAGAGACGTACAGCACAAGTAGAGGGAGGAGAGAGGGGGAAGGAGGAGGAGAGAGGGGGAGGGAGGGGGAGAGAGAGAGGGAGCGAGAGAGGGAGGGGGAGAGGGAGAGAGAGAGAGAAAGAACGAGAACGCTACATGATGGACAGCTGCTGTTCAGCACACCGGCATTTAAACAAGCGTCACTGTCTCTTTCCTGGGACACGCAGATGCACAAAGGCTGGTGGCGGAATTGCCACTGAACTTTTAAGTGCCCACAAGGGTGGGGCTGAGGATCGATTAAGAGGAATCGATCCATGACTATTAGTGTGTTTGAGGGCAACCCTGTGGAATCTACCGGTGTGTCTCACCCTTGCCTGGGTTGGTAGATTATCACTTGGAAATGGCGCTCTTAAGCTGGTCATGTGTGGCTAACTTGGAAGATTTGGAGGACATCGAGGAGGATTGACAACATCTGTTCACTTGGATTACACATCTCTCTCTCTCTCTCTCTCACTTCAATCCCGTGGACCGAATTGAATTTCCTTACCACACCATCGCAAGACTGTATCATTTCCCACCTAAGCTTGAAGAAGTTCGGGGATTTATACATTTACACCTGTATATGCATAACAGCATTAACTCTTGATTTACCTGGTTTAAGTTACTAAATGACGTGGTTACTAATAAAACAGTGTTTTGTTAACAGCAAAACCAGACTCCAGGCGTTCCATTGCTGCTGAGACTTTTGTGTTCGTAACAGTTACCGCATGAGGAACGTCCGGCAGCTCTTGAGCTGTATTCCCTGGAGTTCAGGAGAATGACGGAGTTCTCACAGAAACACTCTCAACATTGAAAGGCCTGAACAGATTAGACATGGAAAAGTTATTTCCCATGGTAGGGGAGTCTAGGACAAGAGGGCACGACTTCAGGATTGAAGGACGACCTTTCGGAACTGAGATGCGGAGAAATTACTTTAGTCTGAGGGTTGTAAATCTGTGGAATTTGGTGCCACAAGTGGCTGTGGAGGCCAAGTCATTGGGTGTATTTAAGGCAGAGATATATAGTTTCTTGATTAGCCAGGGCATCGAAGGGTATTGAGTGAAAGCAGGGGAATGCGGATGACTGGAAGAATTGGATCAGCCCATGATTGAGTGGCGGTGCAGTCTCAATGAGCCAAATGGCCTACTTCTGCTCCTGTATGTTATGGAGTCTTGCTTCAGTGGTGGGCAAGTGGTTGGAGAAGATCCTGGGAGGCAGGACTTCAGACAATTGGAGAGACATAATCTGATCAGGGATAGTCAGCATGGCTTTGTTAAGGGCAGGTCATGCCTTACGAACCAGATTGAATTCTTTGAAGATGCAACAAAGCACAGTGATGAAGGTAGAGCATTGGATGTAGTGGGCATGGCTTTCAGTAAGACTTTTGATAAGGTTCCTCAAGCAAAGCTCATTGAGAAATTAATGAGGCAATGATCCAAGGTGACCTTGCTTTGTGGATCCAGAATTGGCTTGCCCACAGAAGGCAAAGGGTGCATGTAGATGCTGTATGAAGGATGGTGACCAGTGCAGTTCAGCAGGGATCTTTTCTGGGACCCCTCCTCTTTGTAACTTTTACAAATGACCTTGATGAGGAAGTAGTGTTTAAGATGATGAGAGACATGATTGTGTGGATAGTCAGAGGCATTTCCCAGCTCAGAAATGGTTGCCACAAGAGGACACAGGTTTCATGTGCTGGGGAGTAGGTACAGACGAGATGTCAGTCGTAAGTCTTTTACTCAGAGAGTGGTGAGTGTGTGGGATGGGCTGCTGGCAACGGTGGTGGAGGCAGATATGATAGTGTCTTTGAAGAGACTTTTGGATAGGTACATGGAGCTTAGTAAAATAGAGGGCTAAGTGGGCCGAAGGCCTTTTTCGTGCTGTAGGTTTCCTATGTTTTGAGAAGGGTGGGTTTGTAAGTTTGTCGACACAAATGTTGGGGTTGTTGTGGATAGTCTGGAGGTTACAGCCGGACATCAAGAGGATGCAGAACTGGGCTGAGAAGTGACAGATGGAGTTCAACCCAGTGGTTCCTTTCAGTGGGTCACATTTGAAGACAGAATACAACATTAATGTTAGGACTCTTGGCAGGGTGGAGGATCAGCGAGATCTTGGGGTCCGTGTCAATCGTGCACACAAAGCTGCTGGGCAGGTTGACAGTGTTGTTAAGAAGGCCTTCATCAACAATGGGACCTAGTTCAAATGCCAGAGGTAACTTTACAGATATAAGGCATTAGTTAGACCTGACTTTCGGGACTGTGTTCAGTTCTGGTCCCCTCAATACAGGAAGGACATGGATACTATAGACAGAGGGCAGAGGAGATTCACAGATATAAGGCCTTAGTTAGACCTCACTTTTGGTACTGTGTTCAGTTCTGGTCCCTCAATACAGGAAGGACGTGGATACTGCAGACAGAGGGCAGAGGAGATTTAAAGATATAAGGCCTTAGTTAGACCTGACTTTTGGTACTGTGTTCAGTTCTGGTCCCCTTAATACAGGAAGGACGTGGATACTATAGACAGAGGGCAGAGGAGATTTACAGATATAAGGCCTTAGTTAGACCTCACTTTTGGTACTGTGTTCAGTTCAGGTCCCCTCAATACAGGAAGGACGTGGATACTATAGTCAGAGAGCAGAGGAGATTTACAAGGATGTTGTATGGATTGGAGAGCATGCCTCATAAGAATAGGTTGAGTGAACTTCGGAGCGACGGAAGATGAGAGGTGACCTGATAGAGGTGAATAAGATGATGAGGGGCATTGATCGTGAGGATAGCAAGAGGCTTTTTCCCAAGAGTGAAATGGCTAACATGAGGGGGTATAGTTTTAAGGTGCTTGGAAGTAGGTACAAGGGTGATGTCAGAGGTATGTTTTTCACACAGAGAGGTGGATACAATAGAACCTTTTCAGAGACTTTTAGATAGGTACATGGAGCTTAGAAAATAGAGGGCTATGTGGTAGGGAAATTATAGGCAGCTTTTCAAATAGGTTACACATTCGGTGCAACAATGTGGGCCGAAGGGCCTGTAATTACACTGTGGATTTCTGTCTCTATATGAACTCCTCATCTTCTAACAAGGCACAGATCAGTTATCCTGGCTGACCATCAAATTCTCTGACTGTATTCCTGTCTGTATGAGGATGTTTCTGCGTTCAATCAACCTATGACTTGGCTCAATTTGTCTCTGTCCTTTGGGATTATTTCAAGTTCTGGCCATGCTCCACAACACTACAAAGAGCAATTGTCACAACATATAGAATCCCGGAGATTTTCTAATTACTCGGATCCCCACCCCAGCTGATTGACAGTGATGAATCCATTAATGTCAATGCCAGCAATCTTGAATGGGAGGGCAGCAGTTATTCTCATTGGAGTGTGGCAGTTTTGTGATGTGAAAGCCACAAGTCACTTGTCCTGGAGGACAAAGGAGTTATTTACCCAGCGGGAACTAAATCTGACGGAAGGATTTTATTTGCCATATAGCACTAATTGACAATTTAATTGATTGGAAGGTAGACTTTTCATCCAAAATTAACGGGGTAATATATTTTTGTTCCGAATTACTAATCTTTGTATGTATACAGCTGGACCTCGGCAGTGTTTGAGAGATACATTCGCTCACATTTCCTCCGACTGTACCGGGACAACGCTGGCAGAGTCGCGCATGGCTGCCTGTTTACCCAAAAGGCCGCACGAGCGAGAAAGCTGTCTGTCAGCCACCGAACAATCTAGCGATGCGCATGCGCCGCAGAGATGGCGGCGGCTCCAGCGCTCTCCGGGGCCCGGGTATGGATCGTGGGGCTGAGGAAGAGGGAACGTACCGGGGCTGTCCTGGGATGCAGGACCAGTGCGGCAGGAGCTCACAGTAACAGCCCTTCAATCGCGTTTCAGACACCGGAGATTAAATCCCTCCCGGAGACCCTCCTACCTGCAGCCAGTCCTTGTGAGCCGCTCGTCTACTGAGCGCATGCGCGATAGTTCGGACCGCCTCAGACCTCTGCACATGCGCATTTGAGCAAACAAGAGAAATCTGCAGATGCGGAAATGCTGGAGGAGAGGAGAGAACAGTCGGCGTTTCAAACCGAGACCCTTCTTCAGGACTGGGAGGGAAGGGAGGGAGTACGAATCCGGGGGAAGGTGAGGTGATAGGGTAAACAGGGAGACGGGGAGGAGTTAAGAACTGAGAGGTTGATTGGTGAGAGTGATAAAGGGGTGGAGAATTATTATTATTAAATACTATTAATCCCGAGTGGGGAATTCTTTCTTTACAGCAGCGACATTTAAAAACATACTTAGCACTGTGCAGACTTTACTAAAAATAAAGATTAACAATCTACACAATAATTATATATTAAATAATAACGCAGAGACTTTTGAACTACGATGTGTGTTCTCCTGTTGAAGCGAATGAACGGTTGTATTCTGATTGCATTTGGTAGGAAAGAGTTTCTGTAACAATCCTTGTGACAGCCGAGCTGAGTGAGTCCGTTCGAAATGGGAGGGGGGCTCCGCTGCCTACTCAGTCGGTCACGGAGAGGATGTGACAGACTGACAATAACGGATCACAGTTTGTTGAGCGACCTCCTCTCCATCACTGATTCAGAAGACTCCGTGTTGTTGCCAAGGATGGATCCAGCCTTTCTGATGAGTTTATTTTGCATCACCAGCACCGACGCTGCCCCCCCCCCCCCCCCCCAACATGAAGCAGCAAAGAAGACTGCAGTCTCTACAACAGACTGGAAAAAGACCTGCAACATCCCGCCTCACACATTCACGGATCTCGGCTTCCTTAGAAAATAGACTCCGCGCATCCCCTTCCTGTGAACAGCCTTGGTGTTGGTTTATCAGTCACGTCTACTGCCGAGGTGAACCCCGAGTATTTGTCCTCCTCCACCACCGCGACGTCTTCTCCCAGAAGGTATACAGGACTCGTCACTGTCCTCTTCGTCCTAAAATCAATCACCATCTCCCCGGTTTCGGCCACATTCAGGAGCAGGTGATTCCTCCCTGACCATTCCAAAAACCTGCCCACCAGTCCTCTGGTGTTCGTTACAGTTGCACCAACAAGAATAGAGTAGAAATATAGCAAAATAAAACCAGAAGTAATGAAATAATACTAAGTAAGTTATGCCAAGTGGAAATAAGTCCAGGACCAGCCTACTGGATCAGGGTGTCTGACACTCCGAGGGAGGAGTTGTAAAGTTTGATGGCTACAGGCAGGAATGACTTCTTATGCATCTCGGTGAAATGCGTCTCTGGCTGAATGTGCTCCTGTGCCTAACCAGTACATTATGGAGTGGATGGGAGTCATTGTCCAAGATGGCATGCAACTTGGACAGCATCCTCTTTTCGGACACCACCGTCAGAGAGTCCAGTTCCACCCCCACAACATCACTGGCCTTACGAATGAGTTTGTTGATTCTGTTGGTGTCTGCTACCCTCAGCCTGCTGCCCCAGCACACAACAGCAAACATAATAGCACTGGCCACTACAGACTCGTAGAACATCCTCAGCATCGTCCAACAGATGTTAAAGGACCTCAGTCTCCTCAGGAAATAGAGACGGCTCTGACCCTTCTTGTAGACAGCCTCAATGTTCTTTGACCAGTCCAGCTTATTGACAATTCGTATCCCCAGGTACTTGTAATCCTCCACCATGTCCACACTGACCCTTTTGATGGAAACAAGGGTCACCGGTGCCTTCGCCCTCCTCAGGTCCACCACCAGCTCCTTAGTCTTTTTCACATTAAGCTGCAGATGATTCTGCTCGCACCATGTGACAAAGTTTCCCACCGTAGCCTTGTACTCAGCCTGATCTCCCTTGCTGATGCATCCAACTATAGCAGAGTCATCAGAAAACTTCTGAAGATGGCAAGACTCTGTGCAGTAGTTGAAGTCCGAGGTGTAGATGGTGAAGAGAAAGGGAGACAGGACAGTCCCTTGTGGAGCCCCAGTGCTGCTGACCACTCTGTCTGACACACAGTGTTGCAAGCGCACGTACTGTGGTCTGCCAGTCAGGTAATCAATAATCCATGACACCAGGGAAGCATCCACCTGCATCACTGTCAGCTTCCCACCCAGCAGAGCAGGGCGGATGGTGTTGAACGCACTGGAGAAGTCAAAAAACATGACCCTCACAGTGCTCGCCGGCTTGTCCAGGTGGGCGTAGACACCGTTCAGCAGGTAGACGATGGCATCCTCAACTCCTAGTCGGGGCTGTTAGGCGTACTGGAGGGTGTTTAAGTTTGCCCTAAACATAGGCCGGAGCTGCTCTAGAACAAGTCTCTCTAGGGTCTTCATGACGTGGGAGGTCAATGCCAATCTCAATGTAGTCATTGGAGCCACTGGGGCGCGGCGTCTTCGGTACAGGAACGAGGCAGGACGTCTTCCACAGCACAGGAACCTTCTGGAGCCTCAGGCTCAGGTCGAAGACACGGTGAAGTACCCCACATAGCTGGGGGGGCACAGGCTTTGAGCACCCTGGGGCTGACACCATCCGGGCTTGCAGCCTTGCTTGGGTGGAGACGTTTCAGCTGTCCTCTCACCTGCTCAGCTGTGAAGCCCATCGTGATGGTTTCAGGTGGGGGAGGGGTGTAGTCACAAGAGCAGGGTGGGGGGCTGTGAGGAGTAGTAGGAGGCGAGAGTTGAGTATGTGTTGGTTGGGGGCTGACAACAGATGAATCATGTGGGGGATGGGCAGGGGTCACAGTGTCAAATCTGTTGAAGAACAGGTTAAGTTCGTTGGTCCTGTCCACACTACCTTCAGCTCCTCTGTTGCCGGTTTGCCGGAACCCAGTGATCGTCCTTATCCCACTCCAGACCTCTCTCATGTTGTTCTGCTGGAGTTTCCACTCAAGCCTCCTCCTATACCTGTCTTTAGCCTCCCTGATCATGGCTTTCAGGTTCCTCTGTATTGTCCTCAACTCCTCCCTATTTCCATCTCTAAATGCCCTCTTTTTAGCGTTCAGGGTGTCCTTAATGTCCTTTGTTACCCATGGCTTGTTATTTGAATAACGAAGGACAGGTCTCGCCAGAACATTGCAGTCCACACAGAAGTTGATGCAACCATTCTTCTCCATGTGGCTCACAGAGGGCCTGCCAGCCTGTCGCCTCAAAACAATCCTATAACCGTATGTAACCATATAACAAATACAGCACGGAAACAGGCCATCTCGGCCCTTCTAGTCCGTGCCGATGCTTACACTCACCTAGTCCCAGTGGTCTGCACTCTGCCAATAACCCTCCATTCCTTTCCTGTCCATATACCTATCCAATTTTAGTTTAAATGACAATACCGAACCTGCCTTTACCACTTCTACTGGAAGCTCATTCCACACAGCTACCACTCTCTGAGTAAAGAAATTCCCCCTCGTTTTACCCTTAAACTTTTGCCCCTTAACTCTTAAATCGTGTCCTCTTGTTTGAATCTCCCCAACTCTCAATGGAAAAAGCCTATCCACGTCAACTCGATCTATCCCTCTCATTATTTTAAATACTTCTATCAAGTCCCCGCACAACCTTCTACGCTCCAAAGAATAAAGACCTAACTTGTTCAGCCTTTCCCTGTAACTAAGGTGGTGAAACCCAGGTAACATTCTAGTAAATCTTCTCTGTACTGTCTCTATTTTGTTGACATCTTCCCTATAATTCGGTGACCAGAACTGTACACAATACTCCAAATTCGGCCTTACCAATGCCTTGTACAATTTTAACATTACATCCCAAATCCTGTACTCAATGCTCTGATTTATAAAGGCCCCATAACAAAAGCTTTCTTCACCACCCTATCCACATGAGATTCCACCTTCAGGGAACTATGCACCATTATTCCTAGATCACTCTGTTCTATTGCATTCTTCAACGCCCTACCATTTACGATGTATGTCCTTTTTGGATTATTCCTACCAAAATGTAGCACCTCACATTTATCAGCATTAAACTCCATCTGCCATCGTTCAGCCCACTCTTCTAACTGGCCTAAATCTCTCTGCAAGCTTTGAAAACCTACTTCATTATCCACAACGCCACCTACCTTAGTATCATCTGCATAATTACTAATCCAATTTACCACCCCATCATCCAGATCATTAATGTATATAACAAACAACATTGGACTCAATACAGATCTCTGAGGCACACCACTAGTCACCGGCCTCCAACCTGACATACAGTTATCCACCACTACTCTCTGGCATGTCCCATCCAGCCACTGTTGAATCCATTTTACTACTTCAATATTAATACCTAACGATTGAACCTTTCTAAATAACCTTCCGTGCTGAATCTTGTCAAATGCCTTACTGAAGTACATATAGACAACATCAACTGCTCTGCCCTCGTTCACTTTCCTCGGAACCTCTTCAAAAATTTCAATAAGATTTGTCAAACATGACCTTCCACGGACAAATCCATGCTGACTATTCCGAATCAGACCCTGTCTATCCAGATAATTATATATACCATCTCTAAGAATCCATTAATTTACCCACCACTGACGTCAAACTGACAGGCCAGTAATTGCTAGGTTTACTCTTAGAACCTTTTTTAAACAATGGAACCACATGAGCAATACGCCAATCTTCCGGCACCATCCCCGTTTGTAATGACATTTAAAATATTTCTGTCAGAGCCCCTGCTATTTCTACACCAACTTCCCTCAAGGTCCTAGGGAAAATCCTGTCAGGACCCGGAGATTTATCAACTTTTATTTTCCTTAAAAGTGCCAGTACTTCCTCCTCTTTAATCATCATAACTTCCCTACTTGTTTCCCTTACCTTACACAATTCAATATCCTTCTGTTTAGTGAATACCAAAGAAAAGAAATTGCTCAAAATCTCACGCATCTCTTTCGGCTCCACACATAGCAGTCCACTCTGATTCTCTAAGGGACCAATTTTATCCCTCACTATCCTTTTGCTATTACTATAACTGTAGAAACCCTTCGGATTAATTTTAACCTTACTTGCCAAGGCAACCTCGTATCTTCTTTCAGCTTTTCTAATTTCTTTCTTAAGATTCTTCTTACATTCTTTATATTCCTCGAGCACCTCATTTACTCCATGCTGCCCTGGGGCTGACACTATCCGGGCCTGCAACCTTGCTTGGGTGGAAACTTTTCAGCTGTCTTCTCACCTGTTCAGCTGTGAAACCCGCCGTAGTGGCTTCAGGTGACGGAGGTGTGTAGTCATGAGAGCAGAGTGGTGGCTGTGGGGAGGGTTAGGAGGGGAGAGTGGAGTATGTGTTGGTTGGGGGCCGACAACAGATGGATCATGTGGGGGATGGGCAGGGGCCACAGTTTCAAATCTGTTGTAGAACAGGTTAAGTTCGTTGGCCCTGTCCGTACTGCCTTCAGCTCCTCCGTTGCTAGTTTGCCGGAACCCAGTGATGGTCCTCATCCCGCTCCAGACCTTTTTCATGTTGTTCTGTTGGAGTTTCCACTCAATCTTCCTCCTATAACTGTCTTTAGCCTCCCTGATCTTGTCTTTAAGGTCCCTTTGTATTGTCCTCAGCTCCTCCCAATTTCCATCTCTAAACGCCCACTTTTTAGCGTTCAGGATATCCTTAATGTCCTTTGTTACCCATGGCTAGAGTGTGTATCTGGGGGGTGGGGTGGGTGCGGTGGGGTGGTTTGGGTGGTGGGGTGTCTTAGCAAAGTATGAATATATAACATTTAACAGTCTCCTACCATTAGAGAAGGGATAACGGCCATTAACACAACGTGTTTGGTCTTGAGAGATAATTTTTATCTAGAAAATTCTCCAGCTGATTAGCCATTATTTTTCAAAGAATTTTAGCATCCACATTTAATAATGAAACAGTCAGTGGAAGGTCCTTTATTATGTTGATTTCAGGCTTACTTCCTGTGCCAAGTGCAATCGTGCTAAGAACTGGGAAGGCAGTACAGTTAAACTTGCAGCGAAGCAGTTGGTGCAGCGGGGTAGTTTCAGATGTCGGGATCATTGAGCTCTCTTCACTGGCAGGAAAGACCGGTGTAATGGCAACAGGCTACACCTAAGATAACGTTGTTTCGCTGGCAGCGCCTGGGAGAGTTTTAAATCATGTGGCATAAACCTTTCACAATTAAACTCCAATCATCTTGCTGGGTTCATTTCCATTTCATTTTCATTTTTAGAATCTTTTTATTAATACATAATCTTCAACAACTTTAGAATAATACAAAACTTCAACATATCAATATGTATACAACTAATAGAGCTGAAGAAAAAAACTAATCGTAATATATAAAAATGAAAAAAAATTATATATAGAAAAAAGAAGGAAAAAGAAAGAACCCCATCTAACTAAGAAAAAAAACATTAACTTAAAAACAAAACAACATTAGGAATCAACCCCCGGAACCAATACGTTTAACCATCATCTAGATATATAGAAAAAAGTCATCAACCGCCAATTCACATTTTTTAAAAAAAGATAATAAAATTGGAAGGAAACCATATAGAATAATTCAAATTAAATGGTGATGTCTGGCAAAAGAACCCCATCTTCTCTCAAAATCAAATCGAGGTTCAAAAGTTCTACTTCTAATTATTTTCCAAGATGAGACATAACAGTTACTTGAGAAAACCATTCAACTAAGGTAGGAGAAGAGATATCTTTCCATTTTAATAAAATAGCCCTTCTTGCCAACAATGTAACAAATGCAATTACATTTTGATCTGAAGATGAAATACCCTGATTATTATGCAGAACTATTCCAAATAGAACAGTGAGTCTATTAGGTTGTAAATTAATTTTCAAAGCTTTAGAGATTGTAGAAAATAAAGATTTCCAAAATAGTTTCAATGAAGAACATGACCAGAACATATATGACAAAGTAGCTACTTCAGTTTTACATCTATCACAGTAATTACCTACACTAGGAAATAGTTTAGATAGTCTCTCATTTGTTAAATGATAACGATGGACAATTTTAAATTGATTTAAACAGTGATTGGCACATATAGATGAAGAATTTCCATTTTTCAAAATTCGAACCCAATCTTCATTCACAAAGATCATATTAAGTTCTCTCTCTCAATCTTGTTTAATCTTTCGTGATAGGTTATCTTTTTGTAACAAGTGTAAATTATAAATTTAACTAATGGAACCTTTCACTAAGGGATTCAATTTCAAAATGGTCTCCAACAAATCAGATTCTTGTAAATATAGAAATTTAGGTAAATATTGTTGTAAAAATGTCTAACCTGAAAATATTGCAAAAAATGTGTGTGAGAGAGAGTATTTGTTAATTAACTCTTCAAAAGTCATCAATCGACCATTACAAAATAAATCTGTAAAAAAAAGGATCCCTTTATTTTTCCATAGGAGAAAAATGGGGTAGGTTATTGAATGTTTAAATGAAAAGTTTCGATATAAAAAACTAGACAAATTAAATTGTTTAAAATTTTAAAAATTACGAAACAGAATCGAAATCCGTAAAGATTGTTTAATAACCGGATAAATATTTAAATTTGGAATTATAGAGAGCTGTAAAGGTAATGAAGCTCCTAATATTGAAGTTAAATGAAATTGTTTAACAGCTTTTAATTCCAAATCAACCCAAAGTGGTTTTTGGCTCTTATTGAGCCAGTATAACCAAAAACATAATTGTCTAATATTTGCAGCCCATTAATACAGTCTTAAATTAGGAGGTGTAAATCCACCATCTTTTTTGGGATTTTGTAAATGGTGCTTGTTAATTCTTGATCTCTTATTGTTCCAAATAAAGGAAGAAATAAGAGAGTCAATTTGATTTTAAAAATATTTTGGAAAATATATAAAAATCTAGGTAAAATCATCATTTTGACAGCATGGATACGACCTATTAAAGAAAGAATAAGTGGATTCCATCTAGAAAATAGTAATTTCATGGAGTCTACTAAAGGAACTATATTAGCTTTATAAAGATCTTTATATGTTTTCGTAATTATAATACCTAAATATCTAACTGTATTAACAATTCTAAAAGAAATATCATTATATGTACTAACAGGAGTATTTAATGGAAACAATTCAATTTTATTCAAATTAAGTTTATGTCCTGATAATTTTCCAAAATCTTTAAGTGTTTCCAAAATATTAGGAATTGAGTCATCAAGATTCGAAATATAAATCAAAAGATCATCTGCATGAAGAGAAATCTTATGTATCGTTCCATTTATAGAAATAACATAAATGTTTTTGGTAATGTTAAAGCTAAAGGCTCCAATACAAGATTAAATAATAAAGGGCTTAATGGACATACCTGTCTAGTACCACGACAAAGAAGACCTGTAATTGTTAGTAATGACGGTGGCAATAGGGTTCTTATAGATTATTGAATCCATCGATTAAAATTAATACCAAAACCAAATTTTCTAATACTTTGAGCAAGTATGGCCACTCAATTCTATCGAATGCCTTTTCTGCACCGAGCGATAACACATTGAGGTTGCTTAGATAATGGTGAATAAATAATGTCCACAAATCTCCGAACATTAGAGAAAGAGTAACGGCCTTTAATAAAGCCCGTTTGGTCCATGGAGATGATTAAAAAAAAATATTTTCCAAGCGGTTAGCCATTATTTTAGAAAGAATTTTTGCATTCACATTTAATAGCGAAATTGGTCTATATGAGAAGCATTCAACAGGGTCTTTATCTTTTTTAAAATATTAAGGAAATAGATGCCTCATAAAAAGAAGAAGGTAAATTACCCTTCTCAAAGGATTCATAAAATATTTCCAAAATATTCGGAGAAACTAATCTTTCAAATTTTTTTGAAAAATCCCACCGAATAACCATCAAGTCTGGGAGGTTTACCTGATTGCATTGATAAAATAGCTTTCTGAATTTCATGCTCGATAATTGTAGCATCAAGCATCTGTTGATCTTCATCAGAAATTTGTGGAAATTTAATCTTATGTAAAAAAAGTTTCCATTTTGGAGGAATTTGCTGAAAATTGAGATCTATAAAGATCAGAGTAAAAATCTTGAAAAGTCTTATTAACATCATCATAGTTACTTACTATATCTCCATTGTTTTTACGAATCATTAAAATTTGCCTTTTAGCTCTAACTGCTCTTAGTTGGGAAGCTAAGAGCTTATTATTTTTATCCCCAGAAATATAAAATTGACTTTTCAATTTAAGCAAATATCCTTCAATAGGATATGTTAGTAATAAGTTATACTGTGATTGTAGTTCTACTTTCTTTTATACGAAACAACATTTGGAGAGATTGCATTAATGTTATCTAATACTTTAATTTGTTTAGAAATTTTATCGAATTCCATTCTTGTTTGTTTCTTCAATTTAGGTATATACGATATAATTTGACCACGTAGATAAGCTTTTAATGTCTCCCAAATTATTAACTTGGAGACGTTTCCTATATTACTAAAGAGATAAAACTCTTTTAGCTGAGTTTCAATAAACTCATCAAATTTTGCACTTTGTAATAAATGTTCTGGAAAACGTCAAAATGGTCTGGTAGAAACAACATATTTCAATTCAAATATTAAATTTAAAGGAGCATGATCAGAGATAGCAATCGCATCTTCCTCACATTTCTGAACATTATAAAATAGTCAATTCTCGAATATTTATTATGAACATGTGAGAAAAAGGAATATTCTCTAACAGTAGGATGCATATGCCTCCAGATCTAAAATACACATTAATCAATTAAAAAGGAATTAATAAGTGATGCAGAACGGTTTGGAAGTTGATGTTTTGGATGATGACTTATCCATTAAAGCATTTAAGCAAGTATTAAAATCACCACCCATTAATAACATATATTCATTTAAATCAGGTAATAGAGCAAAAACTGCTTTAGAAAATGAGGGATAATCAACATTTGGTCCATAAATATTAACCAAAACTATTTTCTAATTACAAACTATTCCTTTAACAATTAAAAATCTACCATTACTATCGGCTATAATATCCTCCTGATTAAAAGGAATATTAGAGTCGATAAAAATAGAGAAGCGTCTAGTTTTACTCTGGGAATTTGCATGAAATAGAGGACCCTTCCCAAATTTAAAAAATCGATTTTTATCACATAACCTGATATGCGTCTCTTGAGCAAAAATTATATCAGGCTGGAATCGATTTATAACTTTAAATGTTTTCTTACGCTTAATAGGGTGATTCCAACTGCGGACGTTCCAAGTTAAAACACTTAACTGTTTAGATGTCATCATGAAACTTTGTATCTAAAAAAAGTAGTTTGACGCATGTCAGGATAAAGTGATCGAAAATGGCGGAGATGAACAGCAATAAAAATAATTAGCATATGCTCCGGGATTCCATAATTGGGATAGAAAAAGAAAAAAAAAACCCAAGCTGCAAAGCCCAGAAGCAAGTCGATATCAATCGATGCAAGCCCCAAGAAATGCATTGACCCGAATACAACTCCGCCTAGCTGAGTAATAACAAATAATAATAATAAAGTAATTTCTATCTCCCTCTACCGAATATAAATCTCATTACAGTCAACATATATCTCAGTATAATTAACTTGGAAGGATAGTGTTTTTCTTGTGAAACCAAACGACCTTCAATTTGAAAGTAACCTTCATAATATTAGATAAGGAAAGAAAAACACATCCAAAACAATTCGTGGAATATTTGCACAAAAGAAAAACAATCGCCATCCTTAAATTGTCCAATCTGTCTTTAAAACACAAGGAAATCCAAATAATTACTTTTAAAAAAATCTTCAATAAAGCATACAGAATAAAAAAAAAACAACTGATTCATTTAAATACTTCAAAAAATGTTCTAGATGTTCAAAGTTAACTACAGCCTATCAACAATTTCTATAATGGAAAAAGCTTCGTTTGATAAACAAGTTTCACCGAAGGAGCAAAAGCAGCGTGTTGCTAAACAATTTCGCATGGGGGGGACGTCACGTGATGATGTAGGATCGAGACGTGGAAATCCAGCTCTCCCGTAAAAACCAATAAAACAAAGTTTAAGTGAAGAAGAGTTAATAAATACCTTCTAGAAACTACTTATAAACAATTCAGGATTATCTTTAGATATGCCTCCTAAACAGAAACAGAAGAGAATTACTACTTTGAAGACAGCGCGAGTTGGCGGGGAAAGAGGCCCTGCTGTTTTGGCGGAGCCTCGTACTCAAGTTGGATCTCTTCCCGGTGAAGTACCTGTCGCTTCCGATGGTGCAGGGCAGCAGGCTGCGGCAATATCAACGGTCTCTAAGAAGAAACATCGGGAGCTGCGCATGCGTGAAGAAACGACTATGCACAAATTGGTGCAAACAAAACTACAAGTTCCAACTGCGAATGGAAGTGAAAATGAAAGTGAATCGGAAGTAGAATCAGACTCTCTGGAAAACACAGATCAGGAAATAGATGAAGAAGAAGAAGAAGAACAGGAGAAAATTAAAGGTGGAAAACTTTCTGGATACATAAGAAAAGCCCTGATACAAATAATGCATGAATTAAAAGTAATAAAAACAGATATGAGAAATGTGAAGATTACGCTTGATAAGGTGGTGGAAAAAACAAATGAAGATGGACAAGAAAGTTAAAAAGTTGGGAGAGAAAAATGGGAGACAACACTGAAAGAATGGACAAGATGGAAGATAATATCCTTGCCTGGACGTCAGACAGAAAACTGTAGTTGGAAAAAGTAGATGTGCTCGAAAATTTCAGCAGACGAAACAATGTTAAGATTGTTGGTCTTAAAGAAGGTATAGAGGGAGAAGATTCAATACAATTCTTTCAAAAATGGAGTTCGGAAATCTTGGAAATGGAAGAGGGAAGTCAGTTAATTGAAATCGAAAGGGATCATAGAGCTTTAAAACCAAAGCCCCAACAAGATCAGAATCCACTATCAATCTTGATAAAATGTTTAAGATATCAAGATAAAGAAAATATTTTGAGGGCGGCTGCTCAAGGTGCCAGAAAGGGAAATGGGCCACTGATGATAGAAGGGAAAAGAGTTATTTTCTATCCTGATATAAGTTACAACCTATTGAAGAGGCAGAAGGAATTTAATTCAGTGAAAAAAAATCTTATGGGAAAAGGGTTATAAATTTATATTGAGCTACCCAGCAACACTGATAATTTTTTTGGATGAGGAAGAAAGAAGATTTTTTACTGATCATCAGAAAGCGGAGGAGTTTCTACGAGAACTTCCTAATATTCACGAGATGCGGTAAAGAATTATGGAAATGAAATGGATTGAAGATGAAGATTGAGATAGGGATCGGATCTGATGGACATTTATGAGTAGAAGAATATACAAATATACTTTAAGTATATGATAGAAGTGGAACAAGAAAAAGTAATTGAGGAATATTAATTGGGAGTAGAGATATTAATTTTTTTCTTCTTCACTGATATATAACTTTTTTTTGTTACGGGGGAGCTGGAAGAGTTTCTGATCGATTGCTGCGGGATTCATGTGTGTAATCATGGCGATTGCCATGACCCATAAAACGGAGGGGGGTACTGTTGTGTTTCTATTCATGCACGACATTAGTGGGGGGGGGGGTATTTTTTTACTTTTTTTTCTTTACTATCTATCTTTCTTCTATTTTTCTTTTTTTTGCCTGGATGATTGGAGGGGGGGGGGGGACACATAGCAGCATGGAGAATTTTAAAGAGGATAGCCAAGGTATTATGAATGACTAATTTACTTAATTTTTTTAAGTTTTAATGTTAATGGGCTTAATTGACCTGTGAAAAGAAAAAGAGTTTTAACATATATTAAGAAAATGAAAGGAGATGTAGCTTTTTTGCAGGAAACACATTTAACAGAGACAGAACACCAGAAATTAACGAGAGATTGGGTTGGAAACGTTATTGCAGCTTCGTTTAATTCAAAGTCGAGGGGAGTTGCAATTTTGGTTAATAAAACCTTACCAATTAAAATACAAAATGTGCTAATTGATTCTGTGGAGAGATATGTGATTATACATTGTCAAATCTTTTCGGAATTATGGACTCTTATGAACATTTATGCACCAAATGAAAATGATGCAAAATTCATACAAGAAGTTTTTTTGAATTTGGCCGACGCACATGATAAAATATTAATCAGTGGAGATTTTAACTTTTGTTTAGACCCAGTTCTACATAGGTCAACTAAAGCTGTTACAAAATCAAAAGTAATAAAGTTAACTTTATCATTGATGAAAGACTTAAATTTGATTGATATATGGAGAAGAAATAATCCAAGAGAAAAAGATTATTCATTTTATTCAAATGGAATAAAATAAAACTTCTTCAAGGATTGATTTTTTCCCATTATGGATGAATATTCAGGATAGAGTGAAAAGTGTGGAATATAAAGCGAGAATACTGTCAGATCATTCCCCCTTGATAATGACAATGATAATGATGGATAAGGAGGAATTGATTTACAGATAGAGATTTAATTCAATTTTATTAAAACGTCAAGATTTTTGTGATTTAATGAAAAAAACAGATCCAATTTTTTTGGATACAAATTCATATTCAGTTGATGATAAATTTATATTATGGGAAGCGATGAAAGCATATTTGAGGGGTCAGATAATAAGTTATTCTTCTAAAATTAAGAAGGAATATATGGTAGAAATAGATCAATTAGAAAAAGAGATTACAAAATTAGAAAAAGAATCCCAAAGATATGTGACAGAAGAAAAACGAAGACAACTTGTCAATACGAAGCTACAATATAATACACTCCAGACATATCAAACAGAAAAAGTAATTATGAGAACTAAACGGAGAAATTATGAATTAGGTGAAAGATCACACAAGATTCTTGCTTGGCAGTTCAAAACAGAGCAGGCTTCCAAAACAATAAATGCAATTAGAACAAGTGCAAATAAAATTACTTATAAACCTTTAGAAATTAATGAAACTTTTGAAAACTTTTACTCCGATTTATATCAATCAGTATAACAAAATGAGGTTGCTGAGATAGAAAACATTTTATCACAAATAACTCTTCCAAAATTGAATTCGGAAGAACAGAAATAGATATGCCCTTTACATTAAAAGAGGTTGAAGAAGCTTTAGGATCACTCCAGAGTAATAAATCTCCAGCAGAAGACGGTTTTCCGCCTGAATTTTATAAAAAATTTAAAGAATTTTATAAAAAAATCCCTCCTTTTATGGAGTTAATATATCAAGTGGAAAGAACACATAAACTTCCACAATCTTTTTCGACAGCGATCCTAATAGTATTGCCAAAAAAAGATAAAGATACTTTAAAACCAACGTCATAGATCATACAGGCTTTGTTGAATACGGATTATAAGATAATAGCAAATAAAATCTAATAGATTATCTAAATATTTACCAAAATTAATACATACGGATCAAACAGGCTTTATTAAAAATAGACGATCGGTGGATAATGTAACTCGGTTACTTAGCATAATTCATCTGGCACAAAAGAAGGAGGAAATGAGTGTGGCAGTTGCTTTGGATGCAGAAAAAGCATTTGATAGATTGGAATGAGACTTTTTATTTAAGGTATTGGAAAAATATGGGTTAGGAAAATCTTTTATAAAATGGATTAAAACCTTAAATACTAGTCCCAAAGCTAAAGTAGTGACAAATGTTCAAATTTCAACATCATTCCACTTAACAAGGTCAACTAGACAATGCTGTCCATTATCACCTGCCCTATTTGTATTGGCGATACAACCATTAGCTGAATTAATTAGAATGGATCCAGATATTGTGGGCTTCAGAGTTAACCAGGAGGAATATAAGATTAATTTATTTGCTGATGATGTTCTGATTTATTTAACAAATCCATTGCATTCGTTGCATAAAATATCTTTTAGATTGGAATAATATGGGAAAATGTCAGGGTATAAAGTAAACTGGGATAAAAGTGAAATTTTACCCCTTACTAAAGGAGATTATAGTCAATGTCGATTAGTAACTCAATTTAGATGGCCGACAAATGGTATAAAATATTTAGCCATAAGAGTCGATAATGATATAAAGAATTTATATGAATTAAATTATTTGCCATTATTAAAAAAAAAAGAAGATCTTGATAAATGGATGATGTTACCAATAACATTAGTAGGTAGAGTTAATGCTGTAAAAATGAATATATTTCCTAGATTACAATATTTATTCCAAACATTACCAATACAACTGCCCCAGAAGTATTTTCCAGAGTTGAATAAATGTGTGAGGAAGTTTCTTTGGAAAGGTAAGATGTCACGAATATCGTTGGAAAAATTAACATGTAAATTTGACCTCGGAGGGTTACATCTCCCTAATTTTAAGAATTATTATAAAGCAAATCAACTTAGATTTATTGCATCTTTTTTTGATGAAGAAAAACCGGCATGGATTAGAATAGAATTGGATAAGATAGGAGGATATTTACCAGAAGATTTTATATATAAATGGGAATCCAAATGGATACGGGGAAAGAAAGCATCTCTTATATTAAAACATTTGATTGATTTATGGAATAAGGTAGATGTGGATGATGAGATAAAGAAATCATTATTAGCAAAGAGAACCCTAATTCAAAATAGACTTATTCCTTTTACAATGGATAATCAACTTTTATAAAAACTGGTTTCAAAAAGGGATCAGATATATAGGTGGCTGTTTTGAAGGAGGTATATTGATGTCGTTTGATCAATTAAAGAATGAATATAAAATATTAAATAACACTCTTTTCTGCTATTTTCAATTAAAGGCCTATTTAAGAGATAAACTGGGTCAACCAATGTTAATGCCAAAACCTAATGAAATAGAAACTTTAATTCAAAAAGGAAAAATTAAAAAAATTACGTCTTGTATGTATAATTTGATTCAAAAACAGATAATTAAACCAGGAATTCATAAGTCAAGACAAAAATGGGCAACTGATTTGAATATTAAAATTAATGAAAAAAAATGTTCAAGACTATGTCTTGATCGTATGGCAAATACAATAAATGTCCGACTTAGATTACTACAATACAATTTTTTACATCAATTATATATTACACCACAAAAAATAAATAGATTAAGTCCAAATATATATGACCAATGTTTCCGATGTAATCAAGAAATCGGTACTTTTTTACTCTCTACTTGGTCTTGTTTTAAAATTCAACTTTTTTGGATAAATTTAAGACTTTTACTGGAACAAATTATTGGAATACAACTCCCACATAGCCCAATATTATTTTTATTAGGCGATATTGAAGGGATAATACCGAAACCTAAATTGAATAAATATCAGAAAAAAATTATAAAAATTGCATTGGCAGTAGCCAAAAAAGCTATTGCAGTTACTTGGAAATCAGATTCATACTTAACTATGGACCGTCGGAATAATGAAATATATAGCTGTATATATTTTTGAAAATTTGGCACCCCAATCTACAAAAGATAGGATTAAATATGTAGGTCCTTTGAAGATAAAATTATTAGTTATTTGGGAAAAAATAAAGACATATAGTAAAGTTATTTTGAACTCCATGGAGCATGCGGGGATCCTCCGATATCCAGGCAATCCTTCTTTCTTTCTTCTTTCTTTCTTTTTTTCTTTTTTTTAAAGATAGGGATATTAAGGGGGAAAGGGTTAAGGGGAGGGGGAGGGCTAATATTAATTTTTCGCTGTTCTATTACTCTATTCATTTTATGTAATTCTCTTAAAGAATTAATAAAAATATATTTTAAAAAAGATAGTTTTGTGAAACAAACTCCGTACATTAATTAGAGATGAACCCGCAAACCCCATATCAGTTTGGAATCATAAATTGGATCTTGGAAACATAAATTAGACCCTGGAAGCATAAACTGGAAACAGATGTTCTCAGGGGAACGTACGGAGGAAATGTGACAAATGTTCAGGGGATATTTGCGTGGGGTTCTGAGTAGGTACGTTCCAATGAGACGTGGAACGGATGGTGGGGTACAAGATCCGTGGTGTACAAAGGCTGCTGGAAATCTAGTCCAGACGAAAAGAAGGACTTACGAAAGATTCAAAAAACTAGGTAATGATAGGAATCCAGAAGATTATAAGGCCAGCAGGAAGGAGCTCAAAAATGAAATTAGGAGAGCTAACAGGGGCCATGAGAAGGCATTGGCGGACAGGATTAAGGAAAATCCGAAGGCATTCTACAAGTATGTGAAAAGCAAGAAGATCAGACGTGAGAGAATAGGACCTAACAACTGTGAAAGTGGATAAGTGTGTATGGAACCGGAGGAAATAGAAGAGGTACTTAATGAATACTTTGCTTCAGTATTCACCACGGAAAAGGAACTTGGCGATTATAGAGATGCTTTGCAGTGGACTGAAACGCTTGACAATGTAGATATTAAGGAAGAGGATGTGCTGTAGCTTCTGGAAAGCATCAAGTTGGATAAGTGACCGGGACGGGACGGGCTGTGACCCAGGCTACTGTGGGAAGAGAGGGAGCAGATTGCTGACCCTCTGGGAATGATCTTTGCATCATCAAAGAGGACGGCAGAGGCTCCGGAGGATTGGAGGGTTGCGGATGGTATTCCCTTGTTCATGAAAGGGAGTAGGGATGGCTCAGGAAATCATAGGCCTGTGAGCCTTACTTCAGTGTTTGGTAAGTTGTTGGAGAAGATCCCGAGAGGCAGGATTTGTGAATATATGAAGAGACATAATATGATTATAGTCAGCATGGCTTTGTCAAAGGTAAGTCATTCCTTACGAGCCAGATTGGATTTTTTTGTTGATATGACTAAACACATTGATGAAGATAATGCCGTAGATGTAGAGTATATGGATTTTCGCAAGGCATTTGATAAGGTACCCCATGCAAGGCTTATGGAGAAAGTAATGAGGCATTTCCTTGTGGATCCAGAATGGGCATGCCCACTGAAGGCAAATGTGGTTGTAGTCGGGTTATATTCTGCATGGAGGCCGGTGACCAGTGCTGTGCCTCAGGGAACTGTTCGGGGAACCCGACTATTTGTGATTTTTATAAATGACTTGGATGAGGAAGTGGAGGGATGGGTTAGTAAATATGCTGATGACACAATGTTGTGGATAATGTGGAGGACTATCAGAGGTTACAACGGAACATAGGATGCAAAAGTGGTCTGAGAATTGGCAGATGGATTTCAACCTAGATAAGTGTAAGGCGGTTCAATTTGGTAGGACAAATATGTTGGCAGAATATAGCATTAATGGTAAGGCTCTTGGCAGTATGGAGGATCAGAGGGATCTTGGGGTCCGAGTCCATAGGACACTCAAAGCTGTTATGCAGGTTGACTCTGTGGTTAAGAAGGCATTCGGAGAATTGACCTTCATCAATCGTGGGATTGAGTTTAAGAGACGAGAGGTAATGTTGCAGCTATTTAGGACTCTGGTCAGACCCCACTTGGAGTACTGTGCTAAATTCTGGGCGCCTCACTACAGGAAGGACGTGGAAACCATAGAAAAGGTGCAGAGGAGATTTCCAATGATGTTTTCTGTGCTGGGGAGCGTGGCTTATGAGAATAGGTTGAGTGAACACGGACCTGTATTGTGCTATATGTTTTTTTTCTGTGTTTCTATGTGGAGGTGGACTTCAAGATGCATAAATAATCTAATCGTTTATTGATGTCAGTTGTGGGAAAGGTGCTGGAGTCAATTATAAAAGAGGAAATTACGACACATTTGGATAACAGTAGAAGGATCAGTCCGAGTCAGCATGGATTTATGAAGGGGAAATCATGCTTGATAAATCTTCTGGAATTTTTTGAGGATGTAACTATGAAAATGGACAAGGGAAAATGGATGTAGTGTACCTGGACTTTCAGAAACCCTTTGATAAAATCCCACATAGGAGATAGTGGGGAAAATTAGGACACATGGTATTTGGGGCAGAGCACTGACGTGGATTGAAAATTGACTGGCTGACAGGAAACAAAGGGTAGCGATTAACGGGTCCCTTTCGGAATGGCAGGCTGTGACCAGGTAGGTACCGCAAGGTTCGATGGTAGGACCGCAGCTGTTTACAATATACAGTCATGATATAGATGAAGGGATTAAAAGTACCAATAGCAAATTTGCCGATGACACAAAGCTGGGTGGCAGTGTAAAATGTCAGGAAGATGTTCTGAGAATGCATGGTGACTTGGACAGGCGAGGTGAGTGGGTGAATGTATGGCAGATGCAGTTTAATGTGGATAAATGTGAGGTTATCCACTTTGGTGGCAAGAACAGGAAGACAGATTACTATCTAAATGGAGTCAAGTTAGGAAAAGGGAAAGTACAACGAGATCTAGGTGTTCTTGTACATCAGTCAATGAAAACAAGCATGCAGGTACAACAGGCAGTGAAGAAAGCTAATGGCATGCCGGCCTTATAACAAGAGGAATTGAGTATAGGAGTAGAGAGGTACTTCTGCAGCTGTACAGGGCCCTGGTGAGACCCCACCTGGAGTATTGTGTGCAGTTTAGGACTCCAAATTTGAGGAAAGACGTTCTTGCTATTGAGGGAGTGCAGCATAGGTTCACAAGGTTAATTCCCGGAATGGCGGGACTGTCATATGTTGAAAGATTGGAGCGACTGGGCTTGTATACACTGGAATTTAGAAGAATGAGAGGGGATCTGTTTGAAACATATAAGATTATTAAGGGATTTGACACGCTGGAGGCAGGAAGCATGTTCCCGCTAATGGGTGAGTCCAGAACCAGAGGCCACAGTTTAAGAATATGGGTAGGCCATTTAGAATAGAGAAGCGGAAAATCTTTTTTACCCAGAGAGTGGTGGATATGTGGAAAGCTCTGCCCCAGAAGGCAGTGGAGGCCAAGTCTCTGGATGCTTTCAAGAGAGAGTTAGATAGAACTCTTATAGATAGCGAGGTCAAGGGATGTGGGGAGAGGGCAGGAACGGGTTACTGATTGTGTATGATCAGCCATGGTCACAGTGAATGGCGGTGCTGGCTAGGAGGGCCGGATGGACTACCCGGGCACCGACTGTCTATTGTCTATTGAGTTATTTATCCTTCAGTTTGACCACGTTTGTGGCACCAAACCAATCTGAAAGCAAGAAGGAAGTGTGAGCATTCCCCATCCGGGAAAGATGATTGAATTGAACAATCAAACGAAATGCCTTCCTTAACCTCAGAATCTTAATGCGCTTCGCCTATTGTGACTATTGTTGATTATTTGAGGGTGATAGTCCACCTTGTAACGATATTGAGACTGAAGATTATTTCATGTGAAACGCACCAACTCTGTGTCATAGAATTGTCATAGAATACATACAATGTACAACGTTCTCGTTTGAAGGTGTGAATAAACAGAATTGAACATAATTGTTATTTTGTAATTCTTCCGAGAGAGCGATTTTCATTGCACGATGACGCAATTCATATAAATAGCTTACCTCAAGTGTTTGTTTAGTGGACTGTCACTGATGCGACTAACCACGTGACATGATTAATTGTCAGAGGGCACTTTCCTCACCTGTATAAAAACTAGCAAAAGCAATCAACAGTAGCGATCAGTATCTGGACTGCTTTCAACTGATCACCAACTCACACAGAAAATGGGATATCCAGCAATTTACTACATCGCGAGAATTTACTATCCTGTACTGGCAGCGATTGGTATCCCTGGTAAGTAACTGGAATTGGCTCCGACTGGATGTGTGTGTTTTGTTCCTGTTGCATTTGTTACAGATGGTGCCTCCTCCGGTTCAGATTTAAAGTTATATTTTATTTTATTCTATAATTTTAACCTGGAATTGTTGCTCTTTTCTCAGGTCCGATCACTTTGTCAATATTAAAATAGATTGAGTGTTAATATTGATACTGTTCCAGCATTTTACCTTTCTCGTCTTTGCAGCTTTACCATCACGTGTTGTTCCAAATCTGATTCTACATCGATACAGAATCTCAAATGTTTACTAAAATGAAAACAAATCCTACAGCATCGCCGCAGCTCTCTTTGCCAGCACCCCGATTTTTCGGCAACACCCAGTTCCTTTTTTCTCCGTCTCAATGTCACTAGAAAGACTTCTTGTCTGTTTATTTATTGACATGTCTCTGAAATCGCCACGATAAGCTGAAAAACTCTTTTATTTTACCGTGTCTCCTTAGGCCCAGTTTTAATTTAAATAAAAATTTACTCCATTTCTTCCATCCAGCATACAACATGAGGGAGCAAAAATCCTTATATTGCTTCTCAGTCGCAATGTACAAGATTGAAGTTTATTTGCTACCTGTACATCGAAACGCTTTTAGCCGTCCTGCCCCTCCACTACAAATGTCATCTCCCTGAGTCCATTTTATCCCTGCAATATATGAAACCTTCAGCATTCTCAGCTGTCTGGATGAGCGAGTCGATAAGCCGCTCACTGATAACTTGCCGACAACTGGAAAGTTGCGGCTCAACTGTTACTCAGGTCCGTCGTTGTCATCCAACCGAAGGACAGTGACGGAGCCCGTACGAAGAACATGTCCGCTCTCGGAATTGAAGCCTGTCACACCTGGGATATGATCAGATGTCTGAGATTCACTCAATCCGATTTAACACATTTCTATGCGTGTAATCCAAGTTAAAATGATCTGAGTGTCTGCACATGAACCTAACTCTTCTTTGCTTCCTTGCAGTTAATTTAGTGGCGATTGTGATCCTGTCTCTGGGAAACTGCGGACTCTCTAAATGCATCTCCCGTTACCTGGTGGGAATGGCAGCAGCTGACTTACTAGTTGTTATTATTTCTGTTGTAATCGATCAGATCAATAATATTTATGTTTATGCCCTTCCTTTGCTCATTACGCCGGTTTGCGCCGTGACGCTTGTCCTGAGTGTCGCAACAATGGACTGTTCTGTTTGGTTCACGGTGGCTTTCACGTTCGATCGCTTTATTGCAATCTGCAGTCAAAAGCTGCGGGAACGGTACTGCAGCGAGAGGACAGCGACTATTGTGATCGTAATTGTGTGTTTAGGATGTTGTGCGAAAAGTGTTCCATTCTACTTTGCGGTAGAACCTTACCGTATCATTGACAACATACCCTGGCGATGCGTTTTCGGAATGGATTTCCTTACTTTACCAGCGTGGAAAGCATTCCAGTTGTTTAACATGATCAATACACCTTTATTGCCGATCGGTTTGATTCTACTTTTTAATGCTTTCACAGTCAGTCATATTATCGCGGCAAACAGAGTTCGCCGGGGGCTCAGGAACAGCAGAGAGAAAAAGAATGATCCAGAGGTGGCGAACCGGAGAAAGTCAATAATTTTGTTGTTCGCTCTGTCAGCAAATTTCATAGTGTTGTGGATCCCCTTGATTGTATATACTATGAACTGGCAAGTTGAGAATTACTTTTACACTGACAAATATTTGAACACCCCGACGTATATCCTGCAACAGCTTGGGTTGATGTTACAATATCTCTGTACCTGCACCAACACGTGTATCTACACTCTGGCACAGAGGAAATTCAGGCAGGAGCTGAAAGCAGTAGTCAAACATCTGGTTACGTTATATGATCGACTCTGTAGCTCAAACGCTGTTAGATTGTAAGCTTCGAAGGAGTTCAAATGCATTTCAATGCTATTTACATGTCGGGTCAATGTGTCTATATTCCAGCAGCCAGGGGAGCAAATGTTAATATTTGTCGGTTCCAGTAAATTCAACAAAATTACTTCAACAATACGGGGAAGAAACAACAAATGGGCTCTCCAAGGATCTCCAATCCTATTTGCCCGTTCCCTCACAAAAATTACTATCGTAACGGTTCAGAAGTTCACCCTGACAACCCTCTGCTGAACCCTCACCAACATTGCTTTTGGTCCATTACAGAGGTCCACAACACCAGAGACTGGAAACGATACACCATGGGGTTGACAGAGACTAGGGACTGTACAGTATAGGGGTGTCAGCGACTGGAGATTATACACTATGGGGTTGACAGAGACTAGGGACTATACAGTACAGGGGATTCAGAGACTGGAGACTGTACAGTATAGGAGTGACGGAGACTGGAGACGATACACTATGGGGTTGTAAGAGACTAAGGACTGTACAGTATAGGGGTGAGAAAGACTGGAGTCTATACAGTATAGGTGACAGAGAATGGTGTCTAAGGGAGACAAAGACAGCAGAATATGCAGTATAGGAGTGAAGGAGACGATAAAGTTTCGGAAAAACAGAGACCGGGGAACAGACCGTGTAGAGATAACTGATAAAAATAACGATTCTAGACACAGTCATTCCAAACAGTTTCATTTATTTTCACTCACACCGTTACTTCGGTTTCCAGACAGCAGAACGACCCCAAGAGACCAGAGAGACATTTTGGGGTGTCCTGAGACAATACCCGGGTTAGTGGGGTCAGGCGCCCCACACCTTGCAGAGGTAACACCACTGGTGGGAGGGCATTATTGTTTTATATTCACCTGAGCATGTGGACACTGATCAGTGGGACATTTGCTGTGGAATCAAACAGTAGCATGTTAGAACGCTGTTTAAAAAGGTCATTTTCTTCATCTAAAATAATTATTATGATCTGGTCACGTAATCCACACTCACCCCCACCCTCCCCCCGCCCAGACCAACAGTGGTTCTCGGCCAGGCGGAGGCAGATTTAAACCCTCAGTCTGCCTTTGCTGGGAGATGTGACGGTTGGATTTGACGTTTGGTGGATAGTTATATGGGAAGGTTAAAAAAGAACAAAGTTTGTTATGAAGAAAGCTTTGTATATTTGTAATTTTTTTGTGGATATATGTGTGCTTTAATTTGCCTCCTTTCTTCTTCACAACTTTTGAAGAGCTTTTGCACTATTTTCGCCTGGCACTGAATGAAACCCTTTGCACGAACGTGCTGTTGCGGCACGCCATCGGTTGCTTTTCAACTGGTGACCCTGGTCGGGTACGCTTCCTCAGCACATCATAGTGAGGAGTGACATCCCCAAATGCACATTAGATTATCCCAGATCAGGAATCACTTCAAACAGTTCACAGAATACCTGCCTCCACCTCACAAAAATCATAGAAACGATGTTCAAAGTTCAAACTGTATTTATCTGTAAAGTACCTTGAGAGGCATCACGCCTCAAATTGACCTGTGCCCCCTAATCTCCCATATCCGCCGACACACCCCTAAACCTGCGCACACCCTCAGATCTGTGCGAACTCCTAAACCCACGGACACCCCACATGCATATTAGATCATCCCAGAGCAAGAATCATTTCCAAAATGCTGCCTGCACCTTACACTAATGTCAAGAACCATGTTCATAGAGCATTTTTATTAAAGTATCAAAACTGAAACAACCTTGGGTTTCGTCATAACCCCAGGTCCGCAGACACCTTTAATGATGTTATCCACCGTCCGGGTGGTCATCGGTACTGAGGCCCCAGGGCTCTTGCACGCTGCGTGGCACCAATACGTCACATACCGGTTGTAGAGCGATCTGCACAGGGGGGTAACCTGGGAACCTGTGTCAAGTATGTCTATAGCACAAATACCCGCGATACCTAGCGATAAGCTGCAGATTTGCCTCACTAAGCCTTCAGGAAGAGGACTTTACACTTCAGTGTTTTTCTTGATGTATTGATTGGAATGTGTCCCTATCGAGAAGCCATGCCGTTCCCTCACTGGGTCTCTCTGAAGTTTCCTGACTTCCCTTCCTGCCGGAGTGACCGCGGGCTCACTCTGTGAGGGTTTTCACGTTCTTTACACTCCCTCCTGAAGCGGTCGCTTTTTCCAGAGACCCCGTTCAACAGCGTCCCTCTGCTCAGTGTATCCCATCAGTGGGTCCGGCTCCCTGTCGGCTTTGTCATGCCTGGTGGCGGCAGCTACCCATTGTAGCCTGGACATCTCAGTTCACAAATCTGCCACAAACTCCTGTAACATCCCCGGTTGTGATATATCATTGTTCTCTTCAGCAACGGAGGCTACTACCGAGGTCGCCACCCTGCTGACGGAGGCCTCCCGCTCACCCGTCGCATTTTCCTCCCCTCTTACTTCTCTGATCAGCTCCACCAACGCGGCGGGGAGGGGTACGCGTCTAGGGACATTCGGAGGCAATATCGATCGTCGCCTGTGACTGTGTGCCTTTTTGTCACTTGATCCATCCTTAACTAATTCGCCTCAGCCATTTGTATGGCCCGTCTCCGCCGCAAGCAACTCAGCCGTCTCTCCGGCCGTCTCTCTCCCCTCACTCCGCCGCAAGCAACTCAGCCGTCACTCCGGCCGTCTCTCTCCCCTCACTCCGCCGCAAGCAACTCAGCCGTCTCTCCGGCCGTCTCTCTCCCCTCACTCCGCCGCAAGCAACTCAGCCGTCTCTCCGGCCGTCTCACTCCCCTCACTCCGCCGCAAGCAACTCAGCCGTCTCTCCGGCCGTCTCTCTCCCCTCACTCCGCCGCAAGCAACTCAGCCGTCTCTCCGGCCGTCTCTCTCCCCTCACTCCGCCGCAAGCAACTCAGCCGTCTCTCCGGCCGTCTCTCTCCCCTCACTCAGCCGAAACGACAGCAGCTTTTCTTTAAAGTCTCCGCGCACAGCTACAGGAATCTCCGCTTCCAATTCGGCAGCCTCGCCTTCACCCCCTCTTCTCGAAAGGCCCATGACCCACACCCGCTCCCGGACATCGGACCACACCTTCCCCTAACATTTAATATGGGCTACGAATATCAATTCCATTCCAACCACAAGCATTAGCTACCGGTAATCTCTTTGATCCGTTACTTATGATAATAAGTACTGTTAGAGCATCAGCAACAGTTGCGATCATGGAGCGAAGATTTGACAAAATGGCAGGCAAAGATTTCGCTTGAGTTTATACTCGCGCTTTCGTTAGGGCAGTAGATCTGTCCGGTGCTCTTGCGGCCCCGGGAGCGGGGGTGGGTCATGGGCCATTCATCCTTTCGAGAAGAGGGGATGAAGGCGAGGCTGCCGAATTGGAAGCGGAGATTCCTGCAGCTGTGCGCGGAGACTTTATCCTTTATCCCTGCAGCCTTCACAATCCCGTCTCTCAATCACTTTACGGACAATTGTTTAACGAAGGTTTAAACACACAACCCCACTTGTTCAATGCTCAGGGCAATCACACAGTAGCTCAGACACTCCATCCCGGACGAGCCCCAACAATGAAACCCCCTTTTTGTCTGGGCTGCCCTCGCAGGCAGTCCCATAAATCTTACAATTACCTCGTACTTCCGGTGTATGCACACGACAGTCGCGCCAATTCTGTGCACAAGTTGGGGCTGAAATCATTCACAAATCATATTCAGCGGTCCACAGTGGACTACCGCAAACTGGCTCCATCAATAAAAGCACTTTAAATTTGTGTTTGTTTTGACTCTGAATTTAAGTTGGTTGCTGCTGTTTTGTGAACTATTTGATTTTCTCTCTCTCTCTCTGGGATAATCTAATGTGTAAATGGGAAATGTTGGCGGGTTGGAAGTGCCCACGGATCCCCCAGTAGCGTCCGAACTACTGAAGTCAGGCTGACTGACCTGCAGTTCCCAGGCTTGTCCCTGACAGCTCTTTAAACAGTAAAACAACATCAGCCACTCTTTAGTCACTGGGGCAACCTTCAGTGGACCTCAACAATTTTCTCTCTCCTTCCACAAAGCAGTGGGTCAGGCCTGAGGGTTCATCCACCTGAATGCAGTGTCGGCTGCTCATCATACTCGCTGGTAAAATGAATGTCCTCCAAAGCAACTCCACGGGTTTGCTTTATCCAGTGAGCAACCATGATAATTTACTCCGTAAATAATCCATTGTATGGGTATTCACCCCCTTTAATATGACAACCCAAATAGTCACTAGTACAGCCAATTGGTTTTAGAATTCATATCATTAGTTAAATGGAAATCACCGTGTGCAGTCTGGATGTTTCAATTAACTGTCCTAAAAATGCACGAGGACCAATTGATGCCGTGTCAGTGTCCTGGCAAAAACTACACCATGAAGACAAAAGAACTCTCCAAGCAACTCGGTGAAAAGGTTATTGAAAAGCAAAAGAAAAAAGTGATGAAGCACCCAGACAACAGTTGTTGGATATGCAGTGTACAGCAATTCTTTGTTCTTTGCACGTTGGACTTTGTTCTTGCTATTGTTTCATGCGGAGGACGATATTTTGTGAACTGTTTGAAATGATTCTTGTCCTGGGATAAATTGTTGTGCATGTAGGGGTGCCCTCGGCTTTGGGGGATGCACAAAGATTTGGGGATGGGCATGGATTGAATAAAATTTCATTGTCGAGGCAGCCATTTTCTGAACTGTGACACGATTCTGCTTCTGAGATAATCTAAATTGCATTTGGAGTGTCGGCGGATTTGGGGTGCGCACTGAAATGGGGAGAGCGCACATTTAGGGATTTGGGGTGCGCACTGAAATGTGGATAGCGCACATTTAGGGATTTTGGGTGCGCACTGAAATGGGGATAGCGCACATTTAGGGATTTGGGGTGCGCACTGAAATGGGGATAGCGCACATTTAGGGATTTGGGGTGCGCACTGAAATGCGGATAGCGCACATTTAGGGATTTGGGGTGCGCACTGAAATGGGGATAGCGCACATTTAGGGATTTGGGTTTGCGCACGGACACAGGGTGTATTCATTCTCCAATATGGCGGCGCACACTGATTCGCGAGTTGTGCAAACTTAAGACTGTGTCGTCCAGTATGGAGGTGCATATGTGGCTGTACTCGGATTTTGAGTGACACCCAGAATTGGATGTGTCGGCCGATCTGGAGTGGGGATATTTAATATTGAGACCGCCATTTCCTGAACTGTTTGAAATAATTCCTGCTCAGAGGATTATGTTTGCGGGGGTGTCAGCCTGTGTGGGTGCGCACTGAGTGGGTGATTTGGTGGCTTGTGGGCACATGACTTTGGGGGATGTATATGGATTTGGGGGTGTGCGCGGAATAAGGGGTTTTGTCGTCGAACATGAGGGTTCGCACGAATTTGCTGTCACATGTGTGTAGGCCGATCTGGAGATGCAAACACATTCGGGGTGCGCGGGGATTTGAAGTGTAGACAGGCATTTATTGTTTACTGTTTGAAGTAATTGCTGCTCTGAGATCATTTATAATAGATCTGGGTGTGTGAGCGTGTACGGGGTGCTCACAATTTTGGGATGGCGCCGATTTGGATGTGTGTCGGCACACTGCTTTGGAGTTACATACAAGAAAGGTATGTCGGCCAGCTCAAATGTTCTGAGGAACGCCAGAAACATTTCTTTACGGGTCATGAGGAATCCTTACTGCCCGTCTCCTGACCCACCTTCCGTGCTGGCTCCGCGCTCCTTCTACTACACACCCCAAACCCTGACACAACGGCACGGCTGCATTTCCGGACTGTGGTTGTGGTCTGGGTAAACTCGAAACTGCCTGGCAGGGCCGGAATCGCAGGGGTACAATTCCATGTTTTAGTTATTAGTTATTTGTTTTCACTCCCTGCCCCCTCTGGCTAAATTTTAATTCTGGCACCCACATACTGGCATGGGGAAATGTAATGCTGCCATTTTTAGCAGTTTGTAAAGTTGTTTAATCACAGTAACAGCTCCGTGTGATCTGTTATTTACTCCAGAGGAGGGGATAACGTTTTTAAAATTATTTTGTTATGTCGCAAGTTTTTCCCAGGATAGAAATAAAATAAATGTATTTGCTCCATGGTAGCGGTCCAATTGAACGTCCCGATTAGGGCATCACTTAATTCTGGAGATGTCAGAGTCCTCAGTAATTAGGGTATAGGTTTAAGGGCCTTAATTTCAAAGTTATATTTTCCAGTTTAGAGTAGTTATTTGCCGCTTTTCCTTTCTATTGCTACTAGGGCCCCGGGGCCTGTTGCCTTCCGCTGCCCTGCGACTCCCCGAGGTGGGGGAGGTTGCTTCGGCCCTCATGGAGCGGCGTTCCGCTGCTGTCAGTCTCTTCGTAGGGAGGAATGACGGATTTACCGATGACCCGGACTCCGAGACGGACACGAGGTCCGAGGTAGACTCGGTGTCTGGGGAAGTCCTGGCGACGGGCGGCTGGAGACCCTGTGCTAAGCTTCATCACTGCGGGGCTGCGGGATTGTTAGATTGCAGGCAATGAGTGCTCAGGTATGAGGGGGGAGGGGTTGGCCATGGTTTGTAGGGCTGTGTGGCCGGGGTTAGAGTTAGGGTGAGGGTGTAATTGCGCGGACATTAGGAAAATTATACCTCTTGGATTTCTTGATCTTGTTATTGGGGATTCAGTATCACACAACCCTGAAACTGTAGTCTGGCCCACGCATTGATTAACCAGGCCCAACGCTTGCCTTTATTGTGAACATCTTTTTCAAGGTGTAAGGTTATTAATATTGGTAAAGTGACGGGTCTGTTACTTACCGATCGTGTTGGCGGGGATGTTGGTTACAGGAAATGCGCGCTATGCGTAGGCCTGTGTAGACCACCGTTTCTGGTGGCGTGGGGACCACAGTCTGTGATGGGAAGTGGGTATTTATGGAGGTTGTATTTTCTCCATGGTCCAGGGTGATGAAAGGCTTGCCACTTTGAGCATTAGGGCATATAAGACCCAGCTGTTAGTTTTTATTTTGACCACTTGGGGAGTAGACTACGTTTTGAGGCCTAGTTATTTGGCTTCACCTCGCAGTAAGATGTAAACTCCCTGCAGTTGTTTTTGTCTGAGCTTTATGTTATATCTGTGTGTGTGTTGTGGGGCGGGTGTCCCCAGGAGTAAATTAACAGAATTTATTGGATGTTCAGTGTCACTTAACCCTGCAACCTGGAGTTTAGGGGTGACATATTTTCTGTGATCCCTTGGCTTTTTATTGCCATCCCGTGGAAAAGGATAATGAAAAGCTTGTCACCTTTGATGAGGTGCAATTATGTGGGCAATGGGAAATTATCTTGTGTTTTCTGATCCCATGATTGGACGCTCATCGTCACGCAAACCTGCCATATTGCTCTGCCCCACGACTTCATCACCAAAGACAACACTTACCTTTACTGGGATCCTCCTCGTCCGTGCACAGGTTTTAATGTTTATCTTTACAACTATGCTAATGTGGTTGGTTGTTGCTTATCGTTGGTGTCTCGGCGAGCGTTAAAGGGTGAGTAGGTCAGGTGTTGTGACGGTGTGTCGACCAGGGTTTCTGTGG
Organism: Hemitrygon akajei; assembly: GCF_048418815.1. Classification (NCBI taxonomy): domain Eukaryota; kingdom Metazoa; phylum Chordata; class Chondrichthyes; order Myliobatiformes; family Dasyatidae; genus Hemitrygon; species Hemitrygon akajei. The sequence continues at coordinate 3,711,817 of NW_027331923.1, forward strand.
CTGTGAGGGTCAGGTGTTGTGACGGTGTGTGGGCCAGGGTTTCTGTGCCTGTGAGGGTCAGGTGTTGTGACGGTGTGTGGACTAGGGTTTCTGTGGCTGTGAGGGTCAGGTGTTGTGACGGTGTGCGGACCAGGGTTTCTGTGGCAGTGAGGGTCAGGTGTTATGACGGTGTGTGGACCAGGGTTTCTGTGGCTGTGAGGGTCAGGTGTTGTGACGGTGTGTGGACCAGGGTTTCAGTGACTGTGAGTGTCAGGTGTTGTGACGGTGTGTGAACCAGGGTTTCTGTGGCTGTGAGGGTCAGGTGTTGTGACGGTGTGTGGGCCAGTGTCTCTGTGGCTGTGAGGGACAGGTGTTGTGACGGTGTGTGGACCAGGGTTTCTGTGGCTGTGAGGGTCAGGTGTTGTGACGGTGTGTGGGCCAGAGTATCTGTGTCTGTGAGGGTCAGGTGTTGTGACGGTGTGTGGGCCAGGGTTTCTGTGGCTGTGAGGGTCAGGTGTAGTGACGGTGTGTGGGCCAGGGTTTCTGTGGCTGTGAGGGTCAGGTGTTGTGACGGTGTGTCTGCCAGGGTTTCTGTGGCTGTGAGGGACAGGTGTTGTGACGGTGTGTGGACCAGGGTTTCTGTAGCTGTGAGGGTCAGGTGTTGTGACGGTGTGTGGACCAGGGTTTCTGTGACTGTGAGGGTTAGGTGTTGTGACGGTGTGTGGACCAGGGTTTCTGTGGCTGTGAGGGTCTGGTGTTGTGACGGTGTGTGGACCAGGGTATCTGTGTCTGTGAGGGTCAGGTGTTGTGACGGTGTGTGGGCCAGGGTTTCTGTGGCTGTGAGGGTCAGGTGTAGTGACGGTGTGTGGGCCAGGGTTTCTGTGGCTGTGAGGGTCAGGTGTTGTGACGGTGTGTCTGCCAGGGTTTCTGTGGCTGTGAGGGACAGGTGTTGTGACGGTGTGTGGGCCAGGGTTTCTGTGGCTGTGAGGGTCAGGTGTTGTGACGGTGTGTGGGCCAGGGTTTCTGTGGCTGTGAGGGTCAGGTGTTGTGACGGTGTGTGGACCAGGGTTTCTGTGGCTGTGAGGGTCAGGTGTTGTGACGGTGTGTGGGCCAGAGTTTCTGTGGCTGTGAGGGTCAGGTGTTGTGACGGTGTGTGGACCAGGGTTTCTGTGGCTGTGAGGGTCAGGTGTTGTGACGGTGTGTGGACCAGGGTTTCAGTGACTGTGAGTGTCAGGTGTTGTGACGGTGTGTGGGCCAGGGTTTCTGTGGCTGTGAGGGTCAGGTGTTGTGACGGTGTGTGGACCAGGGTTTCTGTGGCTGTGAGGGTCAGGTGTTGTGACGGTGTGTGGGCCAGGGTTTCTGTGGTTGTGAGGGTCAGGTGTTGTGACGGTGTGTGGGGCAGGGTTTCTGTGGTTGTGAGGGTCAGGTGTTGTGACCGTGTGTGGGGCAGGGTTTATGTGGTTGTCAGGGTCAGGTATTGTGACGGTGTGTGGGCCAGGGTTTCTGTGGCTGTGAGGGCCAGGTGTTGTGACGGTGTGTGGGCCAGGGTTTCTGTGGCTGTGAGGGCCAGGTGTTGTGACGGTGTGTGGACCAGGGTTTTGTGGCTGTGAGGGTCAGGTGTTGTGACGGTGTGTGGGCCAGGGTTTCTGTGACTGTGAGGGTCAGGTGTTGTGACGCTGTTTGGACCAGGTTTACTGAGGCTGTTAGGGTCAGGTGTTGTGACGGTATGTGGACCAGGGTTTCTGTGGCTGTGAGGGTCAGGTGTTGTGACGGTGTGTGGACCAGGGTTTCTGTGGCTGTGAGGGTCAGGTGTTGTGACACTGTTTGGGACAGGGTTTCTGTGGCTGTGAGGGTTAGGTGTTGTGTCGGTGTGTGGGGCAGGGTTTCTGTGGCTGTGAGGGTTAGGTGTTGTGACGGTGTGTGGGGCAGGGTTTCTGTGGCTGTGAGGGTCAGGTGTTGTGACGGTGTGTGGACCAGGGTTTCTGTGTCTATGAGGGTCAGGTGTTGTGACGGTGTGTGGGCCAGAGTTTCTGTGGCTGTGAGGGTCAGGTGTTGTGACGGTGTGTGGACCAGGGTTTCTGTGTCTGTGAGGGTCAGGTGCTGTGACGGTGTGTGGACCAGAGTTTCTGTGTCTGTGAGGGTCAGGTTTTGTGACGGTGTGTGGACCAGGGTTTCTATGGCTGTGAGGGTTAGGTGTTGTGACGGTGTGTCGGCCAGGGTTTCTGTGGCTTTGTGGGTTAGGTGTTGTGACGGTGTGTGGGGCAGGGTTTCTGTGGCTGTGAGGGTCAGGTGTTGTGACGGTGTGTGGACCAGGGTTTCTGTGGCTGTGAGGTTCAGGTGTTGTGACGGTGTGTGGGGCAGGATTTCTGTGTCTGTGAGGGTCAGGTGTTGTGACGGTGTGTGGGCCAGGGTTTCTGTGGCTGTGAGGGTCAGGTGTTGTGACGGTGTGTGGGGCAGGGTTTCTGTGGCTGTGAGGGTCAGGTGTTGTGACGGTGTGTGGGCCAGGGTTTCTGTGGCTGTGAGGGTCAGGTGTTGTGACGGTGTGTGGGCCAGGGTTTCTGTGGCTGTGAGGGTCAGGTGTTGTGACGGCGTGTGGACCAGGGTTTCTGTGACTGTGAGGGTTAGGTGTTGTGACGGTGTGTGGGCCAGTGTTTCTGTGGTTGTGAGGGTCAGGTGTTGTGACGGTGTGTGGGCCAGGGTTTCTGTGTCTGTGAGGGTTAGGTGTTGTGATGGTGTGTGTGGGCCAGGGTTTCTCTGTCTGTGAGAGTCAGGTGTTGTGACAGTGTGTGGACCAGGGTTTCTGTGGCAGTGAGTGTCAGGTGTTGTGACGGTGTGTGGACCAAGGTTTCTGTGGCTGTGACGGTCAGGTGTTGTGACGGAGTGTGGGCCAGGGTTTCTGTGGCTGTGAGGGTCAGGTGTTGTGACGGTGTGTGGACCAGGGTTTCTGTGGCTGTGAGGGTCAGGTGTTGTGACGGTGTATGGACCAGGGTATCTGTGGCTGTGAGTGTCAGGTGTTGTGACGGTGTGTGGGCAAGTGTTTCAATGGCTGTGAGGGTCAGATGTTGTGACGGTGTGTGGACCAGGGTTTCTGTGGCTGTGAGGGTCAGGTGTTGTGACGGTGTGTGGGCCAGGGTTTCTGTGGCTGTGAGGATCAGGTGTTGTGACACTGTTTGGGACAGGGTTTCTGTGGCTGTGAGTGTCAGGTGTTGTGACGGTGTGTGGGCCAGGGTTTCTGTGGCTGTGAGGGTTAGGTGTTGTGACGGTGTGTGGACCAGGGTTTCTGTGGCTGTGAGGGTCAGGTGTTGTGATAGCGTGTGGGCCAGGGTTTCTGTGGCTGTGAGGGTCAGGTGTTGTGACGGTGTGTGGGCCAGGGTTTCTGTGGCTGTGAGGGTCAGGTGTTGTGACGGTGTGTGGGCCAGGGTTTCTGTGGCTGTGAGGGTCAGGTGTTGTGACGGTGTGTGGGCCAGCGTTTCTGTGGCTGTGAGGGTCAGGTGTTGTGACGGTGTGTGGACCAGGTTTTCTGTGGCTGTGACGGTAAGGTGTTGTGACGGTGTGTGGACCAGGGTATCAGTGGCTGTGAGTGTCAGGTGTTGTGACGGTGTGTGGGCAAGTGTTTCAATGGCTGTGAGGGTCAGATGTTGTGACGGTGTGTGGACCAGGGTTTCTGTGGCTGTGAGGGTCAGGTGTTGTGACGGTGTGTGGGCCAGGGTTTCTGTGGCTATGAGGGTCAGGTGTTGTGACGGTGTGTGGGCCAGGGTTTCTGTGGCTGTGAGAGTCAGGTGTTGTGACGGTGTGCGGACCAGGGTTTCTGTGTCTGTGAGGGTCAGGTGTTGTGACGGTGTGTGGGCCAGGGTTTCTGTGGCTGTGAGGGTCAGGTGTTGTGACGGTGTGTGGGCCAGGGTTTCTGTGGCTGTGAGGGTCAGGTGTTGTGACGGTGTGTGGGCCAGAGTTTCTGTGGCTGTGAGGGTCAGGTGTTGTGACGGTGTGTGGACCAGGGTTTCTGTGGCTGTGAGGGTCAGGTGTTGTGACGGTGTGTGGACCAGGGTTTCAGTGACTGTGAGTGTCAGGTGTTGTGACGGTGTGTGGGCCAGGGTTTCTGTGGCTGTGAGGGTCAGGTGTTGTGACGGTGTGTGGACCAGGGTTTCTGTGGCTGTGAGGGTCAGGTGTTGTGACGGTGTGTGGGCCAGGGTTTCTGTGGTTGTGAGGGTCAGGTGTTGTGACGGTGTGTGGGGCAGGGTTTCTGTGGTTGTGAGGGTCAGGTGTTGTGACGGTGTGTGGGGCAGGGTTTATGTGGTTGTCAGGGTCAGGTATTGTGACGGTGTGTGGGCCAGGGTTTCTTTGGCTGTGAGGGCCAGGTGTTGTGACGGTGTGTGGGGCAGGGTTTCTGTGGTTGTGAGGGTCAGGTGTTGTGACGGTGTGTGGGGCAGGGTTTCTGTGGTTGTGAGGGTCAGGTGTTGTGACGGTGTGTGGGCCAGGGTTTCTGTGGCTGTGAGGGCCAGGTGTTGTGACGGTGTGTGGACCAGGGTTTTGTGGCTGTGAGGGTCAGGTGTTGTGACGGTGTGTGGGCCAGGGTTTCTGTGACTGTGAGGGTCAGGTGTTGTGACGGTGTTTGGACCAGGTTTACTGAGGCTGTTAGGGTCAGGTGTTGTGACGGTATGTGGACCAGGGTTTCTGTGGCTGTGAGGGTCAACTGTTGTGACGGTGTGTGGACCAGGGTTTCTGTGGCTGTGAGGGTCAGGTGTTGTGACGGTGTGTGGGCCAGGGTTTCTGTGGCTGTGAGGGTCAGGTGTTGTGACGGTGTGTGGGCCAGGGTTTCTGTGGCTGTGAGGGTCAGGTGTTGTGACGGCGTGTGGACCAGGGTTTCTGTGGCTGTGAGGGTTAGGTGTTGTGTCGGTGTGTGGGCCAGGGTTTCTGTGGCTGTGAGGGTTAGGTGTTGTGACGGTGTGTGGGGCAGGGTTTCTGTGGCTGTGAGGGTCAGTTGTTGTGACGGTGTGTGGACCAGGGTTTCTGTGTCTATGAGGGTCAGGTGTTGTGACGGTGTGTGGGCCAGAGTTTCTGTGGCTGTGAGGGTCAGGTGTTGTGACGGTGTGTGGACCAGGGTTTCTGTGTCTGTGAGGGTCAGGTGCTGTGACGGTGTGTGGACCAGAGTTTCTGTGTCTGTGAGGGTCAGGTTTTGTGACGGTGTGTGGACCAGGGTTTCTGTGGCTGTGAGGGTTAGGTGTTGTGACGGTGTGTCGGCCAGGGTTTCTGTGGCTTTGTGGGTTAGGTGTTGTGACGATGTGTGGGGCAGGGTTTCTCTGGCTGTGAGGGTCAGGTGTTGTGACGATGTGTGGACCAGGGTTTCTGTGGCTGTGAGGTTCAGGTGTTGTGACGGTGTGTGGGGCAGGGTTTCTGTGTCTGTGAGGGTCAGGTGTTGTGACGGTGTGTGGGCCAGGGTTTCTGTGGCTGTGAGGGTCAGGTGTTGTGACGGTGTGTGGGGCAGGGTTTCTGTGGCTGTGAGGGTCAGGTGTTGTGACGGTGTGTGGGCCAGGGTTTCTGTGGCTGTGAGGGTCAGGTGTTGTGACGTAGTGTGGGGCAGGGTTTCTGTGGCTGTGAGGGTCAGGTGTTGTGACGGCGTGTGGACCAGGGTTTCTGTGACTGTGAGGGTTAGGTGTTGTGACGGTGTGTGGGCCAGTGTTTCTGTGGTTGTGAGGGTCAGGTGTTGTGACGGTGTGTGGGCCAGGGTTTCTGTGTCTGTGAGGGTTAGGTGTTGTGATGGTGTGTGTGGGCCAGGGTTTCTCTGTCTGTGAGAGTCAGGTGTTGTGACAGTGTGTGGACCAGGGTTTCTGTGGCAGTGAGTGTCAGGTGTTGTGACGGTGTGTGGACCAAGGTTTCTGTGGCTGTGACGGTCAGGTGTTGTGACGGTGTGTGGGCCAGGGTTTCTGTGGCTGTGAGGGTCAGGTGTTGTGACGGTGTGTGGACCAGGGTTTCTGTGGCTGTGAGGGTCAGGTGTTGTGACGGTGTATGGACCAGGGTTTCTGCGGCTGTGAGGGTCAGGTGTTGTGACGGTGTGTGGGCCAGGGTTTCTGTGGCTGTGAGGGTCAGGTGTTGTGACGGTGTGTGGACCAGGGTTTGCTGTGGCTGTGAGGGTCAGGTGTTGTGACGGTGTGTGAGCCAGGGTTTCTGTGGCTGTGAGGGTCAGGTGTTGTGACGGTGTGTGGACCAGGGTTTCTGGGGCTGTGAGGGTCAGTTGTTGTGACGGTGTGTGGGCCAGGGTTTCTGTGGCTGTGAAGGTCAGGTGTTGTGACGGTGTGTGGGCCACGGTTTGCTGTGGCTGTGAGGGTCAGGTGTTGTGACGGTGTGTGGACCAGGGTTTCTGTGGCTGTGAAGGTCAGACGTTGTGACGGTGTTTGGACCAGGGATTCTGTGGCGGTGAGTGTCAGGTGTTGTGACGATGTGTGGGCAAGTGTTTCAGTGGCTGTGAGGGTCAGGTGTTGTGACGGTGTGTGGGGCTGGGTTTCTGTGACTGTGAGGGTCAGGTGTTGTGACGGTGTGTGGGGCAGGGTTTCTGTGTCTGTGAGGGTCAGGTGTTGTGACGGTGTGTGGGCCAGGGTTTCTGTGGCTGTGAGGGTCAGGTGTTGTGACGGTGTGTGGGCCAGGGTTTCTGTGGCTGTGAGGGTCAGGTGTTGTGACGGTGTGTGGACCAGGGTTTCTGTGGCTGTGAGGGTCAGGTGTTGTGACGGTGTGTGGACCAGGGTTTCTGTGAATGTGAGGGTCAGGTGTTGTGACGGTGTGTGGGCCAGGATTTCTGTGGCTGTGAGGGTCAGGTGTTGTGACTGTGTGTGGGCCAGGGTTTCTGTGGCTGTGAGGGTCAGGTGTTGTGACGGTGTGTGGACCAGGGTTTCTGTGGCTGTGAGGGTCAGGTGTTGTGACGGTGTGTGGGCCAGGTTTTATGTGCTGTGAGGGTCAGGTGTTGTGACGGTGTGTGGACCAGGGTTTCTGTGGCTGTGACGGTCTGGTGTTGTGACGGTGTGTGGACCAGGGTTTCTGTGGCTGTGAGGGTCACGTGTTGTGACGGTGTTTGGACCTGGGTTTCTGTGGCTGTGAGAGTCAGGTGTTGTGAAGGTGTGTGGGCCAGGTTTTATGTGGCTGTGAGGGTCAGGTGTTGTGACGGTGTGTGGGCCAGGGTTTCTGTGGCTGTGAGGGTCAGGTGTTGTGACGGAGTGTGGACGAGGGTTTCAGTGGCTGTGACGGTCAGGTGTTGTGACGGTGTGTGGACCAGGGTTTCAGTGGCTGTGAGGGTCAGGTGTTGTGACCGTGTGTGGGCCAGGGTTTCTGTGGCTGTGAGGGTCAGGTGTTGTGACCGTGTGTGGGCCAGGGTTTCTGTGGCTGTGAGGGTCAGGTGTTGTGTCCGTGTGTGGGCCAGGGTTTCTGTGGCTGTGAGGGTCAGGTGTTGTGACGGTGTGTGGACCAGGGTTTCTGTTGCTGTGAGGGTCAGGTGTTGTGACGGTGTGTGGACCAGGGTTTCTGTGGCTGTGAGTGTCAGGTGTTGTGACGGTGTGTGGGCCAGGGTTTCTGTGGCTGTGAGGGTCAGGTGTTGTGACGGCGTGTGGACCAGGGTTTCTGTGGCTGTGAGGGTTAGGTGTTGTGTCGGTGTGTGGGGCAGGGTTTCTGTGGCTGTGAGGGTTAGGTGTTGTGACGGTGTGTGGGGCAGGGTTTCTGTGGCTGTGAGGGTCTGGTGTTGTGACGGTGTGTGGACCAGGGTTTCTGTGTCTATGAGGGTCAGGTGTTGTGACGGTGTGTGGGCCAGAGTTTCTGTGGCTGTGAGGGTCAGGTGTTGTGACGGTGTGTGGACCAGGGTTTCTGTGTCTGTGAGGGTCAGGTGCTGTGACGGTGTGTGGACCAGAGTTTCTGTGTCTGTGAGGGTCAGGTTTTGTGACGGTGTGTGGACCAGGGTTTCTGTGGCTGTGAGGGTTAGGTGTTGTGACGGTGTGTGGGCCAGGGTTTCTGTGGCTTTGTGGGTTAGGTGTTGTGACGGTGTGTGGGGCAGGGTTTCTGTGGCTGTGAGGGTCAGGTGTTGTGACGGTGTGTGGACCAGGGTTTCTGTGGCTGTGAGGGTCAGGTGTTGTGACGGCGTGTGGACCAGGGTTTCTGTGACTGTGAGGGTCAGGTGTTGTGACGGTGTGTGGATCAGAGTTTCTATGGCAGTGAGTGTCAGGTGTTGTGACGGTGTGTGGATCAGAGTTTCTATGGCAGTGAGGGTCAGGTGTTGTGATGGTGTGTGGACCAGGGTTTCTGTTGCTGTGAGGGTCAGGTGTTGTGACGGTGTGTGGACCAGGGTTTCAGTGGCTGTGAGGGCCAGGTGTTGTGACGGTGTGTGGGCCAGGGTTTCTGTGGTTGTGAGGGTCAGGTGTTCTGACGGTGTGTGGGCCAGGGTTTCTGTGTCTGTGAGGGTAAGGTGTTGTGATGGTGTGTGTGGGCCAGGGTTTCTCTGTATGTGAGAGTCAGGTGTTGTGACAGTGTGTGGACCAGGGTTTCTGTGGCAGTGAGTGTCAGGTGTTGTGACGGTGTGTGGACCAAGGTTTCTGTGGCTGTGACGGTCAGGTGTTGTGACGGTGTGTGGGCCAGGGTTTCTGTGGCTGTGAGGGTCAGGTGTTGTGACGGTGTGTGGACCAGGGTTTCTGTGGCTGTGAGGGTCAGGTGTTGTGACGGTGTGTGGACCAGGGTTTCTGTGGCTGTGAGGGTCAGGTGTTGTGACGGTGTGTGGGCCAGGGTTTCTGTGGCTGTGAGGGTCAGGTGTTGTGACGGTGTGTGGACCATGGTTTCTGTGGCTGTGAGGGTCAGGTGTTGTGACGGTGTGTGGGCCAGGGTTTCTGTGGCTGTGAGGGTCAGGTGTTGTGACGGTGTGTGGACCAGGGTTTCTGTGGCAGTGAGTGTCAGGTGTTGTGACGGTGTGTGGACCAAGGTTTCTGTGGCTGTGACGGTCAGGTGTTGTGACGGTGTGTGGGCCAGGGTTTCTGTGGCTGTGAGGGTCAGGTGTTGTGACGGTGTGTGGACCAGGGTTTCTGTGGCTGTGAGGGTCAGGTGTTGTGACGGTGTATGGACCAGGGTTTCTGCGGCTGTGAGGGTCAGGTGTTGTGACGGTGTGTGGGCCAGGGTTTCTGTGGCTGTGAGGGTCAGGTGTTGTGACGGTGTGTGGACCAGGGTTTGCTGTGGCTGTGAGGGTCAGGTGTTGTGACGGTGTGTGAGCCAGGGTTTCTGTGGCTGTGAGGGTCAGGTGTTGTGACGGTGTGTGGACCAGGGTTTCTGGGGCTGTGAGGGTCAGTTGTTGTGACGGTGTGTGGGCCAGGGTTTCTGTGGCTGTGAAGGTCAGGTGTTGTGACGGTGTGTGGGCCACGGTTTGCTGTGGCTGTGAGGGTCAGGTGTTGTGACGGTGTGTGGACCAGGGTTTCTGTGGCTGTGAAGGTCAGACGTTGTGACGGTGTTTGGACCAGGGATTCTGTGGCGGTGAGTGTCAGGTGTTGTGACGATGTGTGGGCAAGTGTTTCAGTGGCTGTGAGGGTCAGGTGTTGTGACGGTGTGTGGGGCTGGGTTTCTGTGACTGTGAGGGTCAGGTGTTGTGACGGTGTGTGGGGCAGGGTTTCTGTGTCTGTGAGGGTCAGGTGTTGTGACGGTGTGTGGGCCAGGGTTTCTGTGGCTGTGAGGGTCAGGTGTTGTGACGGTGTGTGGGCCAGGGTTTCTGTGGCTGTGAGGGTCAGGTGTTGTGACGGTGTGTGGACCAGGGTTTCTGTGGCTGTGAGGGTCAGGTGTTGTGACGGTGTGTGGACCAGGGTTTCTGTGAATGTGAGGGTCAGGTGTTGTGACGGTGTGTGGGCCAGGATTTCTGTGGCTGTGAGGGTCAGGTGTTGTGACTGTGTGTGGGCCAGGGTTTCTGTGGCTGTGAGGGTCAGGTGTTGTGACGGTGTGTGGACCAGGGTTTCTGTGGCTGTGAGGGTCAGGTGTTGTGACGGTGTGTGGGCCAGGTTTTATGTGCTGTGAGGGTCAGGTGTTGTGACGGTGTGTGGACCAGGGTTTCTGTGGCTGTGACGGTCTGGTGTTGTGACGGTGTGTGGACCAGGGTTTCTGTGGCTGTGAGGGTCACGTGTTGTGACGGTGTTTGGACCTGGGTTTCTGTGGCTGTGAGAGTCAGGTGTTGTGAAGGTGTGTGGGCCAGGTTTTATGTGGCTGTGAGGGTCAGGTGTTGTGACGGTGTGTGGGCCAGGGTTTCTGTGGCTGTGTGGGTCAGGTGTTGTGACGGAGTGTGGACCACGGTTTCAGTGGCTGTGACGGTCAGGTGTTGTGACGGTGTGTGGACCAGGGTTTCAGTGGCTGTGAGGGTCAGGTGTTGTGACCGTGTGTGGGCCAGGGTTTCTGTGGCTGTGAGGGTCAGGTGTTGTGACCGTGTGTGGGCCAGGGTTTCTGTGGCTGTGAGGGTCAGGTGTTGTGTCCGTGTGTGGGCCAGGGTTTCTGTGGCTGTGAGGGTCAGGTGTTGTGACGGTGTGTGGACCAGGGTTTCTGTTGCTGTGAGGGTCAGGTGTTGTGACGGTGTGTGGACCAGGGTTTCTGTGGCTGTGAGTGTCAGGTGTTGTGACGGTGTGTGCGCCAGGGTTTCTGTGGCTGTGAGGGTCAGGTGTTGTGACGGCGTGTGGACCAGGGTTTCTGTGGCTGTGAGGGTTAGGTGTTGTGTCGGTGTGTGGGGCAGGGTTTCTGTGGCTGTGAGGGTTAGGTGTTGTGACGGTGTGTGGGGCAGGGTTTCTGTGGCTGTGAGGGTCTGGTGTTGTGACGGTGTGTGGACCAGGGTTTCTGTGTCTATGAGGGTCAGGTGTTGTGACGGTGTGTGGGCCAGAGTTTCTGTGGCTGTGAGGGTCAGGTGTTGTGACGGTGTGTGGACCAGGGTTTCTGTGTCTGTGAGGGTCAGGTGCTGTGACGGTGTGTGGACCAGAGTTTCTGTGTCTGTGAGGGTCAGGTTTTGTGACGGTGTGTGGACCAGGGTTTCTGTGGCTGTGAGGGTTAGGTGTTGTGACGGTGTGTGGGCCAGGGTTTCTGTGGCTTTGTGGGTTAGGTGTTGTGACGGTGTGTGGGGCAGGGTTTCTGTGGCTGTGAGGGTCAGGTGTTGTGACGGTGTGTGGACCTGGGTTTCTGTGGCTGTGAGGGTCAGGTGTTGTGACGGCGTGTGGACCAGGGTTTCTGTGACTGTGAGGGTCAGGTGTTGTGACGGTGTGTGGATCAGAGTTTCTATGGCAGTGAGGGTCAGGTGTTGTGACGGTGTGTGGATCAGAGTTTCTATGGCAGTGAGGGTCAGGTGTTGTGACGGTGTGTGGACCAGGGTTTCTGTTGCTGTGAGGGTCAGGTGTTGTGACGGTGTGTGGACCAGGGTTTCAGTGGCTGTGAGGGCCAGGTGTTGTGACGGTGTGTGGGCCAGGGTTTCTGTGGTTGTGAGGGTCAGGTGTTCTGACGGTGTGTGGGCCAGGGTTTCTGTGTCTGTGAGGGTAAGGTGTTGTGATGGTGTGTGTGGGCCAGGGTTTCTCTGTATGTGAGAGTCAGGTGTTGTGACAGTGTGTGGACCAGGGTTTCTGTGGCAGTGAGTGTCAGGTGTTGTGACGGTGTGTGGACCAAGGTTTCTGTGGCTGTGACGGTCAGGTGTTGTGACGGTGTGTGGGCCAGGGTTTCTGTGGCTGTGAGGGTCAGGTGTTGTGACGGTGTGTGGACCAGGGTTTCTGTGGCTGTGAGGGTCAGGTGTTGTGACGGTGTGTGGACCAGGGTTTCTGTGGCTGTGAGGGTCAGGTGTTGTGACGGTGTGTGGGCCAGGGTTTCTGTGGCTGTGAGGGTCAGGTGTTGTGACGGTGTGTGGACCATGGTTTCTGTGGCTGTGAGGGTCAGGTGTTGTGACGGTGTGTGGGCCAGGGTTTCTGTGGCTGTGAGGGTCAGGTGTTGTGACGGTGTGTGGACCAGGGTTTCTGTGGCTGTGAGGGTCAGGTGTTGTGATGGTGTGTGGACCAGGGTTTCTGTGAATGTGAGGGTCAGGTGTTGTGACGGTGTGTGGGCCAGGATTTCTGTGGCTGTGAGGGTCAGGTGTTGTGACTGTGTGTGGGCCAGGGTTTCTGTGGCTGTGAGGGTCAGGTGTTGTGACGGTGTGTGGACCAGGGTTTCTGTGGCTGTGAGGGTCAGGTGTTGTGACGGTGTGTGGGCCAGGTTTTATGTGGCTGTGAGGGTCAGGTGTTGTGACGGTGTGTGGACCAGGGTTTCTGTGGCTGTGACGGTCTGGTGTTGTGACGGTGTGTGGACCAGGGTTTCTGTGGCTGTGAGGGTCACGTGTTGTGACGCTGTTTGGACCTGGGTTTCTGTGGCTGTGAGAGTCAGGTGTTGTGAAGGTGTGTGGGCCAGGTTTTATGTGGCTGTGAGGGTCAGGTGTTGTGACGGTGTGTGGGCCAGGGTTTCTGTGGCTGTGAGGGTCAGGTGTTGTGACGGAGTGTGGACCAGGGTTTCAGTGGCTGTGACGGTCAGGTGTTGTGACGGTGTGTGGACCAGGGTTTCAGTGGCTGTGAGGGTCAGGTGTTGTGACCGTGTGTGGGCCAGGGTTTCTGTGGCTGTGAGGGTCAGGTGTTGTGACCGTGTGTGGGCCAGGGTTTCTGTGGCTGTGAGGGTCAGGTGTTGTGTCCGTGTGTGGGCCAGGGTTTCTGTGGCTGTGAGGGTCAGGTGTTGTGACGGTGTGTGGACCAGGGTTTCTGTTGCTGTGAGGGTCAGGTGTTGTGACGGTGTGTGGACCAGGGTTTCTGTGGCTGTGAGTGTCAGGTGTTGTGACGGTGTGTGGGCCAGGGTTTCTGTGGCTGTGAGGGTCAGGTGTTGTGACGGTGTGTGGGCCAGGGTTTCTGTGGCTGTGAGGGTCAGGTGTTGTGACGGCGTGTGGACCAGGGTTTCTGTGGCTGTGAGGGTTAGGTGTTGTGTCGGTGTGTGGGGCAGGGTTTCTGTGGCTGTGAGGGTCTGGTGTTGTGACGGTGTGTGGACCAGGGTTTCTGTGTCTATGAGGGTCAGGTGTTGTGACGGTGTGTGGGCCAGAGTTTCTGTGGCTGTGAGGGTCAGGTGTTGTGACGGTGTGTGGACCAGGGTTTCTGTGTCTGTGAGGGTCAGGTGCTGTGACGGTGTGTGGACCAGAGTTTCTGTGTCTGTGAGGGTCAGGTTTTGTGACGGTGTGTGGACCAGGGTTTCTGTGGCTGTGAGGGTTAGGTGTTGTGACGGTGTGTGGGCCAGGGTTTCTGTGGCTTTGTGGGTTAGGTGTTGTGACGGTGTGTGGGGCAGGGTTTCTGTGGCTGTGAGTGTCAGGTGTTGTGACGGTGTGTGGACCAGGGTTTCTGTGGCTGTGAGGGTCAGGTGTTGTGACGGCGTGTGGACCAGGGTTTCTGTGACTGTGAGGGTCAGGTGTTATGACGGTGTGTGGATCAGAGTTTCTATGGCAGTGAGGGTCAGGTGTTGTGACGGTGTGTGGATCAGAGTTTCTATGGCAGTGAGGGTCAGGTGTTGTGACGGTGTGTGGACCAGGGTTTCTGTTGCTGTGAGGGTCAGGTGTTGTGACGGTGTGTGGACCAGGGTTTCTGTGGCTGTGAGGGTCAGGTGTTGTGACCGTGTGTGGGCCAGGGTTTCTGTGGCTGTGAGGGTCAGGTGTTGTGACCGTGTGTGGGCCAGGGTTTCTGTGGCTGTGAGGGTCAGGTGTTGTGACCGTGTGTGGGCCAGGGTTTCTGTGGCTGTGAGGGTTAGGTGTTGTGTCGGTGTGTGGGGCAGGGTTTCTGTGGCTGTGAGGGTTAGGTGTTGTGACCGTGTGTGGGCCAGGGTTTCTGTGGCTGTGAGGGTCAGGTGTTGTGACCGTGTGTGGGCCAGGGTTTCTGTGGCTGTGAGGGTTAGGTGTTGTGTCGGTGTGTGGGGCAGGGTTTCTGTGGCTGTGAGGGTCAGGTGTTGTGACGGCGTGTGGACCAGGGTTTCTGTGGCTGTGAGGGTTAGGTGTTGTGTCGGTGTGTGGGGCAGGGTTTCTGTGGCTGTGAGGGTTAGGTGTTGTGACGGTGTGTGGGGCAGGGTTTCTGTGGCTGTGAGGGTCTGGTGTTGTGACGGTGTGTGGACCAGGGTTTCTGTGTCTATGAGGGTCAGGTGTTGTGACGGTGTGTGGGCCAGAGTTTCTGTGGCTGTGAGGGTCAGGTGTTGTGACGGTGTGTGGACCAGGGTTTCTGTGGCTGTGAGGGTTAGGTGTTGTGTCGGTGTCTGGGGCAGGGTTTCTGTGGCTGTGAGGGTTAGGTGTTGTGACGGTGTGTGGGGCAGGGTTTCTGTGGCTGTGAGGGTCTGGTGTTGTGACGGTGTGTGGACCAGGGTTTCTGTGTCTATGAGGGTCAGGTGTTGTGACGGTGTGTGGGCCAGAGTTTCTGTGGCTGTGAGGGTCAGGTGTTGTGACGGTGTGTGGACCAGGGTTTCTGTGTCTGTGAGGGTCAGGTGCTGTGACGGTGTGTGGACCAGAGTTTCTGTGTCTGTGAGGGTCAGGTTTTGTGACGGTGTGTGGACCAGGGTTTCTGTGGCTGTGAGGGTTAGGTGTTGTGACGGTGTGTGGGCCAGGGTTTCTGTGGCTTTGTGGGTTAGGTGTTGTGACGGTGTGTGGGGCAGGGTTTCTGTGGCTGTGAGGGTCAGGTGTTGTGACGGTGTGTGGACCAGGGTTTCTGTGGCTGTGAGGGTCAGGTGTTGTGAC